>NW_017680410.1:12568-13623 GCF_001879085.1 Nicotiana attenuata | reverse complement strand
ATCTATGGCTTCGAGCCAAGTTGGGGAGTTTGCTATTGATTAGCTAATTGTACGGTTGTGTGCTATGTTGGTTCCGGTTTGAGGGATGCTGGCGAATCAGTTCTGGTTGCAGAAATTGAGCCGAGGATGGCACGAGTGAAGCAAAATTTTGACAAAGGTTATATAGTGCTTCGTATATGTGTGAGAATCACAGGATGTCTTAAGCTGTTGTTGGTAAAGAATGCTCGGTGCATAGAGCAGGAAGATGTTTGTTTGTATTGGGATGAGGTCATATCCTGCGGTGTCAGAGTGCTAATGAGGCACGGGTGGTTATGTTCGTTTGATCAGGTGAATTGCAGTTTGAATAAGAAGTAAATAACTCTCGAGAATGATTTTAATGTGTTCAAGATTCTACATGTAACAATCAGGTGTCTTAAGGTTGTGTATGTGGTTAGAGACTGTGTTCTCATTGGAAAAGGTCAAGACTTGTGGTATTTTATGTTAATTATGGGATTCTATGTATCAGTATCTGGAAAGTAAAGGTAACAGGTTTACATTCGCAGGAAGTTCTTCAGAGTAAAGTATTTTGGAATGTGGTGTTTCTGGGAATATTTGAGAGAGGATTCAATGGCTTATGGGTCTTAGACAGTGTGGTCTTGTTCTTGGGTCTCGTGTAGTGAGCCTGGGTTGAGGAACTGTGGTGCTACAACAAGGGGGAATATCAAGTTGATGATGAATCAGAAGGGAAATTAGATAGATGGAATAGCTTGATAGTAGACCGAATCGGTATGGTAAGGATATGATTAATTCTTCGTATGTGTTCGAGGTAATGAGCCCTTACAAGTATTTTGCAGCAATGCTCTTGGGTTTTGATGGCTTGCTTAGCTTGGTCGAGTTAGAAGGATTCCGTCCTGGCAGTTTAATTTATGCAAACGGAATTGAGAGAGTTCTTGTTGATTTCTACCATGGTTGAAGAGGTGCATTTTCTACGAATATAAGAGACATGGAATGTGTAATGATTTTTCTTCTAGATGGGATCAATGGAAGTTCTCTACTAGTTGAGTGCGTAGATGTCT
>NW_017680410.1:0-8706 GCF_001879085.1 Nicotiana attenuata | reverse complement strand
AATCTTTTCATGTTTCTAGTTGAGAGTGAAGTAAAAATTTTATGTTGCGGTATGAGTTCAGACTCAAGAAGACTAAGCGGCTGCGTACAGTTTAGGACGGTGGAAGGTATACAGAAATGGTAGTTGGAGGCAAAGCAGGTGGGTCATCTCCTGCGGAGTGTTCTAAAGTTGTGTGATCCTTATGTTATCTATTAGAAGATCTCATTTACAAGTGAAGAAAATGTGTTGACATCTAAATTGGATCGCCTAGAGAGTGGGCTTAATTGTTGTGTGAGTGAATGCGAGATTTGCAGAAGAGTTAAAAAAAAATTCTAGATGATTTGTGTTTCCACAAGCTTATGAAGGATTGAGTTTAATCTCACTATGGTATTAAGGCAGCAATGGAGTATGTGCGTTATGAGTTGTTGGGAGTGTTTTGATCTATGGCTTCGAGCCAAGTTGGGGAGTTTGCTATTGATTAGCTAATTGTACGGTTGTGTGCTATGTTGGTTCCGGTTTGAGGGATGCTGGCGAATCAGTTCTGGTTGCAGAAATTGAGCCGAGGATGGCACGAGTGAAGCAAAATTTTGACAAAGGTTATATAGTGCTTCGTATATGTGTGAGAATCACAGGATGTCTTAAGCTGTTGTTGGTAAAGAATGCTCGGTGCATAGAGCAGGAAGATGTTTGTTTGTATTGGGATGAGGTCATATCCTGCGGTGTTAGAGTGCTAATGAGGCACGGGTGGTTATGTTCGTTTGATCATGTGAATTGCAGTTTGAATAAGAAGTAAATGACTCTCGAGAATGATTTTAATGTGTTCAAGATTCTACATGTAACAATCAGGTGTCTTAAGGTTGTGTATGTGGTTAGAGACCGTGTTTTCATTGGAAAAGGTCAAGACTTGTGGTATTTTATGTTAATTATGGTATTCTACGTATCAGTATCTGGAAAGTAAAGGTAACAGATTTAGATTCGCAGGAAGTTCTTCAGAGTAAAGTATTTTGGGAATGTGGTGTTTCTGGGAATATTTGAGAGAGGATTCAGTGGCTTATGGGTCTTAGACAGTGTGGTCTTGTGCTTGGGTCTCGTGTAGTGAGCCTGGGTTGAGGAACTGTGGTGCTACAGCAAGGGGGAATATCAAGTTGATGATGAATCAGAAGGGAAATTAGATAGATGGAATAGCTTGATAGTAGACCGAATCGGTATGGTAAGGATATGATTAATTCTTCGTATGTGTTCGAGGTAATGAGCCCTTACAAGTATTTTGCAGCAATGCTCTTGGGTTTTGATGGCTTGCTTAGCTTGGTCGAGTTAGAAGGATTCCGTCCTGGCAGTTTAATTTATGCAAACGGAATTGAGAGAGTTCTTGTTGATTTCTACCATGGTTGAAGAGGTGCATTTTCTACGAATATGAGAGACATGGAATGTGTAATGATTTTTCTTCTAGATGGGATCAATGGAAGTTCTTTACTAGTTGAGTGCGTAGATGTCTGTGGCTCGGAAGGGAGATAAAAGTTTTCCTGCTATCCTTGGATGGTATGGTATATGCGGTATGTTGTGGAGGATCGAGATTTGCGTGTACGAGGTTTCAGTTCAGTTCTGAAAAGAAGTTCATAAAACTCTTAGGCAACGGGTAGCCTCAGATAATCAAGGAAATGGTGCTGCTAATTGGAAGCGATTTGACGAGAGTATATGTCTCAGAAAAAGGGTAATGTTATTAAACTGATGATACTTCGGTAGTATTGCGGCATTTTCTTGTTGGATCAACTGGTGGTATTCGGGTTTGCTTGGTGGCACAAGAAATTTTAAAGTATCTATCATGGAGTGATGGGGTATTTAAGGTGTGGTATGCGTTCGGACGGCAAAATTGGGATCAGGTATGATGATTCGTGTGCTATATGGAGTTGGAGACTGGGAATTCTCATGTACAGGCTATGGCATGGTTGTGGATCGTGTGTATTCGGCACCGTTTAGCGGCAATCAAGATTTGGAGGCTCGAGTGGATCTTTATTTGCTGGTATGTTAGATTTTGGATGTGATGTTGATTCAGACTAGTTGTCTTAGTGTTAGGTGATTCTGAACTATTGCGCTACGGGCTATGCCGGAAATGCCACGGGTTCAGTGGCGAGGTGCATTGGATTATGTTCTTGTAGAGTGGTTTATATTTCAAAGACCCAGCGGACGATTAGGAAGGATTGCTTTTCTTAATTGGGCCTTCGTGATGAATGTCAGTGCAGAGGTTTCTACCATTGGTTCTGTTCCGGTGTTAAGGGACTTTTCGGATGCGTTTCTTGTGGCCGAGCATGTCGCCGGGCGAGGTGGTGGATTTCGATATTGATTTGGTGCCAGGCACCGTATCGTACGACTCCGGCAAGAGTTATAGTAGTGGAAGGAGTAGCTTCAGGCTTTCTTGGTAATGAGTTCGTTGGTAGGCGGATGTGGATACGTGTTTAGCTTGAGTGGGCTTGGTTGGCCCCAAATTGTATTGTTGAGGGATAGGTTGATTCGATCGTTATTGAGCTTGTTAGTGATCTGAGGAGAGCTATGAGTTGCTTTTCGGTGTTGTGAGACATTATGATTTGTTGGTTATGGGCACATGTGGTGCGATTCTATTGGGGATTCATAGTGAAAGTCGAGCGGGAAGAGTAATTGGGTGTTGCTCGGTAAATGGAGTATTGGTTATGACCTATCGGGTTGCGTGGCGTATGTTATTTGTTTCACCGTGGGTGTAATGAATTGCTTTGGTTCGAGACATCAAATTGTGCGTGGCTGTCGATTTTGAGCATAGTGACTTGAGGTGTTTCATGTGTAATAGTGTTTGGATAGGATCGCGCATACGTGGAGATATGACCTTTCGGGGTAGATTCAGGTGTTCTATTTCTATGATGTGAGACGGGGTCTCAGCCTTGTGTTGTGATGGTACTGATAAGCTTGAGGTACATCTCTTTCGTTTGAGTCATTTTTCATGATTTGAGTATGTTCAGACCGTTTCTTATTGGTGCGCGTATTATGCAAGTTGTGGCTTAGGCCTGTATTGAGGTGTCATATCACCAGAGTGGTGTGTTAGATTCGAGGTGATCATTGGGGTCACTAATGAATACGAACGGATTTGATTTCAGCTTGTTGGAAGGATAATATCGAGGTTTGGCTCGGAATCTGCTGTGGTATTAGTCAAAAGGGAAGTGGCTTCATGAATGGTTGATCTGAGAAATGGTTACGGTTTATTGCGTGTTTCATTTATCGTTGGCAGTATATGAAAGTGTTGGAATAAGACCTTAGTTGATAAGAGGTTTTCTACCGGTATTCGGGTGTTGTGGGCAACTGCTGTGAATAGAAGTTATCGTTTCGAGTGTTTGGGTTATGTAGTATATCATATGATTGCACCTGAGGTTGCAGGTATGGGTTATTACAGTTGGTTCGGGCTTATTCTGAGTATAGATGTGAGGTTCTGATCTTGTGTATGATTTCAGAAAGTGCAATGTGGTTCTATGGTTTATGGACTAGATGGATTGTGAAATTTCAGCTATGTTATGTTATCGGAACTATGCGAGATAGGGTGACATGGGATCACCCCCGGGTATATGCTTGGTAAGGTCATTAAGCTATTGGTTGGCTTCTAGGACAACTCTGGGTACGCTCGAGGACGAGCGTTTGTTTAAGTTGGGGAGGATGTGACGACCCGACCCGCCGTCTCATGAGAACTGCTCCATTTCCCCCATTTCCTGCTTCGTTATGCTTCATTATCAGTGTCTTGTGTGAACGAGTTGAATTGGGTTGATTTTTGAAAGGAAATGAGACACTTAGTCACTTTAAGGAAGGCTTGTTTTGGAAAAGTCAACCGGATGTTGACCTATGAGTTAGAGGGCTCGGATGTGGATTCCGACGATTCGGTTAGCTTCGGGGGATGATTTGTGACTAAGGAGTGTGATCGGAAGTGATTTTGGAGGTCCGGTGTAGAATTAGGCTTGAATTGACGTAGTTAGTATTTTGGCGAATTCTGGTTGATAGGTGAGCTTTTGCTCCGAGGGTCGGAATGGAATTCCGAGAGTTGCTGTAGCTTCGTTAGGTGATTTGGGATGTGTGTGCAAAATTTCAGGTTATTCGGAGGTGATTTGGTTGGGTTTTTGATCAAATGCGTGTTTCGGAAGTTTTAGAAGAACTTAGGCTTGAATCCGATGTAAATTTGGTGTTTTGATGTTAGTTTTGGTGTTTTGAGAGTGCAACTAAGTTTGAATGATCATATGTGACGTGTTAGTATGTTCGTATGCGGTCCCGAGGAGCTCGGGTGAGTTTCGGATAGGTTTGGGCTGCGTTGTGCTCGTTTTTCTTATGCTTCGACGTCGTTTCTTCAAGCATAAATGATATCATATTGAACAAATGAGCTCCGATTACTGTTTTGAATGAAGCATTAGATCCGTATCGTAATTACGGACCCGTAGCAAAAAGAATCGTCGAATTTGGACATCGTATGAGGATTTTATGGCCATTTTACCAAGGTTGCCCAGATTTTCAGGTTAATGACGAAATTGCCCCTGACGGCGTATTAAAAACCTGCACTATTTGCAAATCTTAAAACCTACATATCTCCTTCATTATAAGGTCAAATTGAGTGATTCAAAAGCCTAAATTCATTAGAATTTCACAAGGAATCCATTGGGAGCAGTAAAACGCGTGAACAGTATACCTATAATGAGCAGGTCGAGTTTTCTTCCAATTTTTGAACGGGAAGAAGCTTCTGAGGCGATTTTTAAGAGAGAAAATCAGTGGGTATCACAGAGGTAAGTGATTTGATTATTAAAACTCGTTTATGGGTGATTATAGACCATAATCCCAGCCTTTAATTCATGAAAAACAGTAGAAAAATAGGATTTTGGGGCCTGAGATTATGAGACCTTTAGGGGTCGATTTGAGGGGTCAAACGGACTCCGATTTTGGTGTTCTTTATATGTACGGAATCGGGAGAAGATGAAGAACACTTTTCTGTAAAAATTTCTGAGTTTCGAGAAGTGGGCCCGGGGCTCGGGTTTTGTCAATTTCGGGATTATTGATGTTTTTCGATTATTTTCGATTGGGTATTGATGCTATAGCATAATGTGACGTATTCGTTGTGGTTTTGGTCAGATTCGACGCGCGAGGAGGTCGATTTGAGAGGCAAGGGCATAGCGAGCTAGGATTTTGGCCGGCTTGAGGTTAGTAATAGATGTAAATGCTGTGTTGAGGGTTTGAAACCCCGAATTTGCACATTGTAGTGCTATGTTGAGGTGACTTGCACGCCGGATAACGGGCGTGGGGTAGAGCACCGTCGGGGATCGTGACTTGGTCCGTCCCGCTTAATAAAATTACTACCTAATTGATTGAAGCTTAGTGAGATCCTTATAAAAATGGATTAATTGTCATAATTTGGCCTCGTGCCAACTGATTGAATCCTTCAGGGATTGTTTTTACTGGTTTCTTACCATATTTTCAGACAATTGAACTCAGTCCTAGTATTTAGTACTGTTTTGCAAACTCAGCCACTTTTTCTCAAAACTTGGAACTTAAATAATATTTCTAATGAAGTTTGGGCTGAATATTTCTATATTATTGTGCCCGAGGGGCTTATATGATTCTGGACTGAGTATGGGATCGGGCTGCGCGCCGCAGCAGTATTATATTGATATTGATATGAGGCTTAGGGCCTAATGGATGCCACGAGATGGCTTGATATTGCGCTTGGGCCGTAAGGGGCCCCTCCCGGAGTCTGCACACCCCCAGTGAGCGCCGTCGACGATAAATAAATGGAGCGGGCTGCACGCCGCAGCGGGTACTAGAGAGTACCGTACTATTTGTTGCATGTCTTAATTGATTGTCATTCATTTACTTATCTGTTGCAGCATCATTGTTTTCATTGGTTTATTGAGTTGACATTATCTGGATTAAACTGCTGTAATTATAGCTTACATTGTGCCTATCCAGGATTTCTTACTCTCAACCCTTATTTATGTTTATTACTCTCTGGGTTGGAAGTACTCACATTACTCCCTGCACCTTGTGTGCAGATCTATGTGCACCCACTGAGGCTGAGTGAGGATTTCTCTGCCGAGCATCATATCTGGGAGCATCAAGGTAGCTGCATGACGTCCGCAGTCCTGATCTTCCCATCTAACCTATTTGCTTTATTTCCGCATTTCTTTAGAGCAATATGTAGTAGGTTGACACCCGTGTATTAGAGGCTCAGACTTGTGACACCGGATTCTTCGGGCTGTGTAGTAGTATTTCTACTTGGGTTTTCCGCATGTTTTAATTATATTTCAGAGTTTCAGTATTATGACTTAGTAATTATTTGTGTTAATTGAATCATGAACTGTATAAAAAGGGTTAAGGTTGTTGAATTGGTCGGGCTTGCCTAGCAGTGTGTTGGGCGCCATCACGACCGGGGTTGGGGTCGTGACAAGTTGGTATCAGAGCCTAGGTTACTTGGTCTCGCGAGTCATGAGCCGGTTTAGTAGAGTCTCGTGGATCGGTACGGAGACGTCTGTACTTATCCTCGAGAGGCTGCAGAACCTTTAGGAAAACTTCACATTCTTGAATTCTTATCGTGCGTCCTTGATTCAGCTTGAAAAGAAACTCTTGAAATTCCTTCCACGTGTTCGTACGCGCGCATGAGCGCTCAGTATCAGATGTGCCTTGATGGCTTGTGATTCCCCGATCGAGGGGCGAGATGTAATCTCTGTGAGTTTATGTTGGGCCAGTCTGGAGGACTTGAGGCCGGATCTTTTCCTATGGCTTGAGCACCGAGGTGCTGATTGTGTGAGCAAGTGTTTCGAACTTATATGTTCGGCATTGCCCCTATTAGTGGGAGTGACGGCTGGTTAGCTACGTGGTGAGTATGTTAGTGCTGCAAGGTGCATCTATGTGACTTGGAGGTGATGAGGAAGGCCTACTGGATGATAGAAGAACTATTAGGTGTTTGAATTCCATTGCGATTCGAGGTATAGCCCGAGTTATGGGCGCGTGAAGAATCTTTTCATGTTTCCAGTTGAGAGTGAAGTAAAAATTTTATGTTGCGGTATGAGTTCAGACTCAGGAAGACTAAGCGACTGCGTACAGTTTAGGACGGTGGAAGGTATACAGAAATGGTAGTTGGAGGCAAAGCAGGTGGGTCATCTCCTGCGGAGTGTTCTAAAGTTGTGTGATCCTTATGTTATCTATTAGAAGATCTCATTTACAAGTGAAGAAAATGTGTTGACATCTAAATTGGATCGCCTAGAGAGTGGGCTTAACTGTTGTGTGAGTGAATGCGAGATTTGCAGAAGAGTTAAAAAAAAATTCTAGATGATTTGTGTTTCCACAAGCTTATGAAGGATTGAGTTTAATCTCACTATGGTATTAAGGCAGCAATGGAGTATGTGCGTTATGAGTTGTTGGGAGTGTTTTGATCTATGGCTTCGAGCCAAGTTGGGGAGTTTGCTATTGATTAGCTAATTGTACGGTTATGTGCTATGTTGGTTCCGGTTTGAGGCATGCTGGCGAATCAGTTCTGGTTGCGGAAATTGAGCCGAGGATGGCACGAGTGAAGCAAAATTTTGACAAAGGTTATATGGTGCTTCGTAGATGTGTGAGAATCACAGGATGTCTTAAGCTGTTGTTGGTAAAGAATGCTCGGTGCATGGAGCAGGAAGATGTTTGTTTGTATTGGGATGAGGTCATATCCTGCGGTGTCAGAGTGCTAATGAGGCACGGGTGGTTATGTTCGTTTGATCAGGTGAATTGCAGTTTGAATAAGAAGTAAATGACTCTCGAGAATGATTTTAATGTGTTCAAGATTCTACATGTAACAATCAGGTGTCTTAAGGTTGTGTATGTGGTTAGAGACTGTGTTTTCATTGGAAAAGGTCAAGACTTGTGGTATTTTTATGTTAATTATGGGATTCTATGTATCAGTATCTGGAAAGTAAAGGTAACGGATTTAGATTCGCAGGAAGTTCTTCAGAGTAAAGTATTTTGGAATGTGGTGTTTCTGGGAATATTTAAGAGAGGATTTAGTGGCTTATGGGCCTTAGACAGTGTGGTCTTGTTCTTGGGTCTCGTGTAGTGAGCCTGGGTTGAGGAACTGTGGTGCTACAGCAAGGGGGAATATCAAGTTGATGATGAATCAGAAAGGAAATTAGATAGATGGAATAGCTTGATAGTAGACCGAATCGGTATGGTAAGGATATGGTTAATTCTTCGTATGTGTTCGAAGTAATGAGCCCTTACAAGTATTTTGCAGCAATGCTCTTGGGTTTTGATGGCTTGCTTAGCTTGGTCGAGTTAGAAGGATTCCGTCCTGGAAGTTTAATTTATGCAAACGGAATTGAGAGAGTTCTTGTTGATTTCTACCATGGTTGAAGAGGTGCATTTTCTACGAATATGAGAGACATGGAATGTGTAATGATTTTTCTTCTAGATGGGATCAATGGAAGTTCTTAACTAGTTGAGTGCGTAGATGTCTGTGGCTCGGAAGGGAGATAAAAGTTTTCCTGCTATCCTTGGATGGTATGGTATATGCGGTATGTTGTGGAGATCGAGATTTGCGTGTACGAGGTTTCAGTTCAGTTCTGAAAATAAGTTCATAAAACTCTTAGGCAACGGGTAGCCTCAGATAATCAAGGAAATGGTGCTGCTAATTGGAAGCAATTTGACGAGAGTATGTGTCTCAGAAAAAGGGTAATGTGATTAAACTGATGATACTTCGGTAGTATT
>NW_017680409.1:8174-13627 GCF_001879085.1 Nicotiana attenuata | reverse complement strand
TGCAAGTTAAAAAATTAAGGACATGTTGTCCTTAACTTTTGAGCTTGTAACTCTAAGTTAAGGACTGCATGTCCTTAACTTTTAAACTTGTAACTCTAAGTTCAGGACTCCATGTCTTTAACTTTTGAGCTTGTAACTCTAAGTTAAGGACTGCATGTCCTTAACTTTTAAACTTGTAACTCTAAGTTAAGGACTACATGTCCTTAACTTTTGAACTTGAGATCAAAGTTAAGGACCAAGTGTCCTTAACTTTTGAGCTTGTTAGTCTAACTTCAGGACTACATGTCCTTAACTTTTGGGCTTGTAACCTGAATTTTAGGACTACCTGTCCTTAACTTATGACCTTGTTAGTCTAAGTTAAGGACTACCTGTCCTTAACTTCTGTTAACCTTCTGTTATACTGTATTTTCAGGTTTCTTTATATGTTTTATGCATATGGATCATCAATAACTGGGTGGAATCATTGTAGACCAGTGATTTCTGTTGATACAACTTTTTTGAAGTCAAAATTTCGTGGTGTTTTAATGATTTCAGTTTCAAAGGATGCAAATAACCAAATTTTTCCACTAGCCTTTGGGATTGCAGAATCTGAAAATAACAACTCCTATGAGTGGTATTTAGAAAGCTTCGCAATGCAATTGGGAGTCGTGAGAATTGAATTTGTTTATCAGACAGGCATCAATCTATTGCATATGGCATTGCAAAGGTATATCCTAAAATCCACCATGGGATTTGTATCTATAATTTGGAGCAGAACCTTAAGCAAAGGAAAGTGAAAAGTGAGGTCATAAAACTTTTCCAAAGTGCTGCAAGAGTATACAGGCCCAAAGAATTTGATCTATACATGTCAGATATAGCAAAAGTAGATAAGAAGACTTATGACTACTTGAAGTAAGAACCACCGGAAAGGTGGGCACGTTCTTGTAGTCCACGACGAAGATATGACATGCTCACAACAAACATAGTTGAGTCAATGAATTCTGTGCTATTAGAAGCAAGGGAGCTGCCTATATTAAGAATGATGGATTTCATACAAGTGAAGCTACAACGTTGGTTTTATGAAAGAAGAAATAAATCAGAAGGAACTTTTTATGATGTTTCTTGTTGGGTAGAAGAGGAATTGAAGAAAAGGATAGATTTTAGCATTTACTTTGAATGTAAGTATTATGTTCTTTGTTTAGCTTATTATTTTAATGATAATTTAACATAATGTACTAACTTATAATTTTTCAATATTGAAGGTCTTCCCTGTTGATTCATGGCGTTCTATAGTTGAGGAAGAAGGAATTACTTTCTTGGCGGACTTAAACAAAAGGACATGTGATTGTTTTCAGTTTCAATTTGATGAATTACCATGCATACATGCAATTGCAGCTATCGAGAAGAGAAATATCAAGAAGTCCAACTTTTGCTCGCACTGGTACTTAAAGGAATCTTGGCTGAAAACATATGAAAGACAAATACATCCTGTAGGACATACTGATTTTTGGATTGTACCAGAGAGTGTTAAGTCACAAATTATTAAACCTCCAGATTTCAAAGTGCCACTAGGTAGAAGGCAGAAGAAAAGGCCTATTCCAGCTACCGAGTCATCAAAAATAACATTCAAATGTGGTCGTTGCAGAAGAATTGGTCATAATAGAACAGCTTGTATATATTCTCCGGCAGTCCATCCATTTTCAAGGAAGCATAGAGAATAGTAGACATATCCACTTATGTTTATCTACTCTTTAAGGTTTTTGCTATAAATTGGATTCATTTAGATTGTTTTTATTTGAGTAGATGTCCTGAATTTTCAAATTTTTTTTGCGCTTATGTGCTTTTTGTTTCTTTTGAGTTCCAAGTTCAAAAGTTAAGGACACTTGGTCCTGAACTTTGAATTCCAAGTTCAAAAGTTAAGGACACTTGGTCCTTAACTTTGATTTTCAAGTTCAAAAATTAAGGAGACTTGGTCCTTAACTTTGATTTCCAAGTTCAAAAGTTAAGGACACTTGGTCCTGAACTTTGAATTCCAAGTTCAAAAGTTAAGGACACTTGGTCCTGAAGTTTGAGTTCCAAGCTCAAAAGTTAAAGACACTTGGTCCTGATCTTAGAATTCCGAGTTCAAAAGTTAAGGACACTTGGTCCTAAAATTTAAGTTCCAAGTTCAAAATTTAAGGACACTTGGTCCTTAACTTTGAGTTCCAAGTTCAAAAGTTAAGGACATTTGGTCCTGAACTTCAAGTTTCAAGTTCAAAAGTTAAGGACAGATGGTCCCGAACTTAGACTTACAAGTTAAAAAGTTAAGGACATTTGGTCCTGAACTTCCAATTCCAAGTTCAAAACTTAAGGACACTTGGTCCTTAACTAATACTTACAAGCTTAATACACTTAATTTGTGAACAATTTACAAGATATTTCAGAATTCATATGGATTCTTTACAACAATTTTATGCAAAAAATCAACTACATCTTACTTTCTTTACAACTAAACTACAGCTCCCTTGGACAGGAAGTTTCATTTTCACTATCATAGTCGTCGCTGACATTTTCTGGTGGTGTATCATAACCAGAATTTCTTTTCTAAAGTTTGTTATGTCTTCAGGTTGGAATTTCTCCACGTCCTTTCCCATCAACAACAATGTCGCGCCCCCTTTTTTCCTCCTCACGGAGAACGTTTGGGTTTCGACATTCCATGGGGGAATAACTCTTTTCCTTTTGGGAATTGGGATTTTGAAGAGTCTCCACCTAACGAATTATGGTGCGTTAGGGCACCTTGAGCAATTAACTCATGGACTAGTTTGCATTACCAGAGATTTAGGGTAAGGGCTCAAAATAACCTTGAGGGGAAGGTGTTAGGCACCCCTCTCGGTCCACAACGGTGGGTCTCGGCCGAACTTATACTTATGAATTAGTCAAATAAACAGATAAACAGTTTTATCATATACTTGCAAGTATAGGCATGTTTTGACATTCAAGTAATCAAACAAAGAAAAGGTTTTGAACAAGTGGCACATATATAAAGGAAAGTAAAATTTATTTAAACAACGGGAGTTGGGAATGGGGGTCCTAGGTTGGTTAGCCTACAGGATTATACCCATACAATGCCCGGTAATCACTCCTCAATAAGGGGCTACACGTGACATTAGCGCGTAGTCATCATATCCTTACTACCCAATTCCCTCCCCTTGGTCATAACCTAAAGCGTTCTAGCAACCTTGAAAGATATCCTATGCGTGCTCTACCCGTCCCTTCCTTGTGGCCTTGGAGGTATTTTGGACCTCTAATTTAGGTAGTTCTAGACCATCCTAAGGTGTTTAAAGGAGAAAAGTCTAAGCGTCAACCAAAACAATTAGGACTGCATTTAAATGGGGAACAATTAAAGGCTCACATTTACCTCCACAAGCAGAACAAATAAGTGCACGTCTCAAACAACTGTTTTAGGTATTTAAGAGAGAAACCTTAAAACATGATATCTAGGTGAGCAGAGAGTATACGGTATCAAACTAGGACCAAAGTGTCAAAGACCTATTCAGCTTGACTACTGATTTTAGACCTGTTGAATATGAGCAATCACAGATAACAGAACCTAGTTTTACAGTTGCAGAATTTTAATAATCCTACAAGCTTGCCTAGGCGTATAATAGCGATGTCCTATGAGCATGGTATCTATTATTGATCAGGGATGCAGTAAAACCGTAAAACGATTTTCGAACGACAACTTGAGATCTTATAGGCATGCTTTCTATCGATATTAAATTAAAGCCGTATTTGAAGACTTATTTAAAGAATCGGACAGATTAATAGAACTAAACCAATTCAGAATAAACAAACGTGAATTAAACTGATTTATTTAACTAAGCTGGTTTTAAGTTCTATAGGCATGGTATCTAATTATTAAAAGCCATTTAGACCCTATAGACATGGTTTCTAAATGTGTGGAAGTAAAGCAAACATAACCAAACACATTTGAATCAACACGACCCTATAGGTATGGTATCTACCCAGTTTTACCCATAATATATATACTACCCTCCCTTTTCACTAAACACCCCACTGTTTGTTTACAACAATTATTACAGACCAAAGAACTAAATATAAATTATAGAAATAAATAGAAATTAATCTATAGGGAACCTGCAGCATGACCAAATGATTTCCAAGCCTCCAGTAGCCTCAAATGTCAAAATGCTATAGCCAATTTCATGTCCAGGTGTGTCAGAGTTCCCAAAGGACCTCAAGGATCCTGGGTAGTGCTCACACCCAGACTTACCCAAATAGTAACTGATTATTGTGCAGTGTGGGAAGGCCAGCTCTGACATGCCAGAGTTCAGAGAGATCTCAAGGATCTCAAGGCAGTACACATATCAGAGGGGCAGAACCTAGTATACTAAGAGTAAGTGGAAGTGCATAACAGTTGAAATAGTTTAATAGAAAGGCCTTACGACTGAAAAAGAACTTTTGATAACCATTAATGCTGAAACAGTTTGAGGAAAAGTGTGAAGAAAACGATTGGCCATCAGAACCAAGTCATAGAACAAGTTTAGGAACAACTTTCACACAAGGGGATAGGGGGTTGGGAACATAGAGGGTATCTCTTAATGGAGCATACAAACGACAGGACATAGGGAGTTTTTAGGGGGTTCTACATATGCAGCAAAGATCACGGCAGAAACATGCATCACACAGCTAGAATTACTTTAAAGGGATTGACTGACTTAGTAGGAATGAAACAGAACAGGCAAGGACTTAAATGAGCATGCTGGGCAAGTATTAACAATGGAGGAATGCTAATTATATAGAAGCAGAGTTTAGGAAAGACAGTAGTTAGTCCAAACATATGCAGATATGCTAAACAAGACAGCAAACAGGCCAGTAAAGTGAAAACATACTAATCATAGGTTTGAATGGGCAATATTAGACATGCTTGGATAAGCAGTAGACAGAAACATGAACTGACTTAAGCCATATGAACTAAAGCAGTAAGTAAACACATAGGTTTGATTCTTAAAAAATTAATCAGAAGCATACCTAGTTAAAGAATGAAAAGCACAAGATGTGAGAAAGGTAGTGTGCAACTTCCAGCCTTGGCTTGTGATAACTAGGGAATTGTCACGACCCAAATCCCCGCTCTGGTCGTGATGGCGCCTCTTGTGAAGACAAGGCCAGCCTACTAACCCATATCGCCTTTTCAAAAAAAAAGTAGTTAAACATGAATAAGCAGTCTAAATATGATTTAATAATATTAATTAGCGGAAGTACAACCCAACACAGCCCTAATCGGGGTGTCACAAGTCACGAGCATCTATAAGAGTGTAAATACAACTACAAGGTCTAAAAATACACTGAACAGGAATACTGAACAACAGAGAGAAAAGCGGTGCTGCGAACGCTGGCAGTCACCTCGCTAAACTCCTATAGCTCTGCCTCCAATCGGCCAAAACCCGCTGCCGGGTGAATAAATACCTGCATCT
>NW_017680409.1:0-5349 GCF_001879085.1 Nicotiana attenuata | reverse complement strand
GGAATGAAATTTATTGAATTGTGACCGAACCCATAAGGCTGCCTACGTATCCCCTCTTAAACGGGAATCAGGTCAGACGTAGTTCAAATTACATCATATAATAAAACACAAAGATTACACATAGTAGCGCTTAACTGCATCTGAATTAATCGGCTTCGGTCAAACTTCTCCGTCCATTTCGGCAAGTATGAGGGCTCCTCCTGTCAGAACCCGGTGAACCACGTATGGACCTTGCCAGTTGGGAGAGAATTTCTCTTTGGCTTTATCTTGGTGCGGAAAAACATTCTTTAATACCAGCTGCCCTGGTGTGAACTGTCTCGGCTTGACCATTTTGTTGAAGGCTCTGGACATTCTGTTCTGATAAAGCTGACCATGACACACTGCATTCATTCTCTTTCCATCTATAAGGGCTAGTTGCTCGTAACGACTCTTCACCCATTCTGCATCATCGAGTTCAGCTTCCTGTATGATCCTTAAAGAAGGAATTTCCACCTCGGCGGGAATGACGGCTTCCGTACCATAAACCAGCATGTAGGGGGTTGCCCCAGTTGATGTGCGGACTGTGGTGCGATACCCCAACAGAGCAAATGATAACTTTTCGTGCCATTGCTTATGCTTCTCTATCATTTTCCTCAGTATCTTCTTGATGTTTTTGTTAGCGGCTTCCGCAGCTCCATTCATTTGGGGCTTGTAGGCTGTAGAATTCTTGTGTCTAATCCTGAAGGTTTCACACATGGTTCTCATCAAGTCGCTGTTGAGGTTGGAACCGTTATCAGTGATGATTGATTCTGGAATCCCGAATCGACAAAAGATACGGTCGCGGACAAAGTCTGCCACGACTTTCTTAGTTACTGCTCTATTGGATGCTGCTTCGACCCATTTGGTGAAATAATCGATTGCTACTAGGATAAACCTGTGTCCGTTGGAAGCGGCAGGCTCAATTGGTCCAATGACATCAATTCCCCAGGCGGCGAAAGGCCATGGTGAGCTTGTTGCGTTGAGCTCATTCGGCAGCACCTTTATCATGTCGGCATGAATCTGACAGCGATGGCATTTCCGGACGTACTGGATGCAATCTGTCTCCATAGTCATCCAAAAGTAACCAGCCCGGAGTATCTTCTTGGCTAAGACAAAACCGTTCATATGTGGACCGCAGGTCCCAGCGTGGATTTCTTCTAACAGTTTGGATGCTTCCCTTGCGTCGACACACCTGAGTAGTCCCAAATCAGGAGTCCTCCTATACAGGATTCCTCCACTGTGGAAGAAATTGTTGGACAGCCTCCGAAGTGTGCGTTTCTGAATAGGATTTTCAAGTTCTGGGTATTCTCCATTTGTCAAATATTCCTTGATATTCTGAAACCAAGGTCGAACGGGGATATGGATGACATCGCCACTGGAATTGGCGTGGCTATCTTTACTCCGAATGGAGCATGCACCTTGGGCGGTAAAACTACAACTTCGAATGGTGTGGGTGCCTTTGCTGGAGACACAAATTCGACCTCAATTGGCACTGGCATCTTTGCAGATGATGATGCTTCAAACTCCAGCGGTATGGACATATTTACCTCGTCATCTCCAGAGGGCTGAATCTGGACTACGATTGGATTAAGGGTGACTATTGGTTGCTTTGGGTCGTCACCTTCTGTGATCAAACCGATCGATCCCTTGGGATCCCAATCATCCTCTATTTCAATCGTGTGAACGCCTCCTCCCTTGTGGTCAGGCAGAGGGTTATTTCGGACATTTGGAGCAGGCTCCTTCGCCACAATAATCTTGTCATCAATTAGAGTATGGATCTTATCTTTCATAGAACGGCATTCGTCAATGGTGTGTCCTTTCATGCTAGAATGGTATGCACGGGATTTATTTTGATTAACCCACTGAGAAGGGTTCTCAGGGGTTGCAGCAGGTATAGGGGTGACATAACCAGCAGCTTTAAGTCTTTCATACAACTGGTCGATAGGTTCAGCAATAGCCGTATATTGTTTTGGAGGTCTTCGGTCAAAGTTTGGTCGAGGTCTAGGGAAGTTTTGGCATACAGGTGGGGATTGATAGCGGGCTGGTTGAGTATTGTAGGCTTGGTAAGCGTGTGCGGATTGGGAATGTTTGGGTGAAGTAGGTTGATATGTGGGAGGTGGTTGATAAGTGGGCGGTGGAGTTTGGTAAGAGGGTGAGGGTTCTTGGTAGTTTTGAGTAGGCTGATATATAAGTGGAGGCATTAGGTAGGTTTGGTATTTGATGGGAGATTTGGTTCTTTGTGCAACCATTACGGCTCCTACGTCCCTTTTCTTGGACACACCTCCTGACTGTAAGGCCTTATTTGTAGCTTGCAAGGCCTCGAAGTTCGTAACCATGCCGCTTTTGATGCCCTCTTCGATCCTTTCTCCTAGCTTGATAATGTCGGAAAATTTGTGGCCTTCTCATCAGCCTTTCATAATACTGTGGGTCTTGGGCCCGGACAAAGAACTTGTTCATTTGTTCTTCTTCTAAGGCAGGTCTAACCTTAGCTGCTCGGACCTCCAGCAAGTAGCATACTCGCGGAATGTTTCTGTGGGCTTCTTCTTTAGATTTTGAATATAGAACACATCCGGCGCATTCTCCGTGTTGAACCTGAACCTGTCCATAAAGTCGGACGCCATGCTTACCCTGTTCGGCCACTTCTTTAGATCTTGGCTAATGTACCAAGATAAAGCATCTCCCTTCAAGCTCCTCACGAAAAGCTTCATGTGGATTTTCTCGTCTTTTCCTACTCCAACCAGCTTGTCACAGTATGTTCTCAAATGGACCCTCGGATCCCCTGTACCATCAAACATCTCGAACTTAGGAGGTTTGTACCCCTCGGGCAGTTCGACATCGGGCTGTATGCAAAGATCTTCGTAGTTCAGCCCTTCAATTCCCTTACTTCCTTCAACGCCTTGAATTCTGCTAGTCAATTTCTTAAGTTCTTCAGCCAGGTTCTTGATAAGCAAATCTTTATCATCAGACTCGGGTGTGCTTGAGATGGGTTGGGTGGAGTGCGGCATAGTCTCCACGTAGATGGGGGTGTTGTGGTGGGTGTGGCAGTGGTCATTTGTGGAGTTTTGTGGTTCTGGGATGAGCAACGGGGTATTGTTGGAAGTATGGTAGGTGTTGTAGTGGTGGTGAGGGGCGGGATGGTTCTGTTGCTTCGGGATGTTCTGCGGAGGTGTAGGGTTCTGAGCATTTGGGAAATTGATATCTGGAGTAGTGAGGGAAAATGACAGATTTGCCAGATTCCGAACCTGATCAAGTTCTTCTTGGAATTTCAGCAGCTTTTGTTCCAGTTGAGATGCATTTTCCTTGGGAACCAGAGTACCGTGACCATGAGTGACCTCTACCCGCTCAGTTGAGTTCTCCTTTCTGGTGTTGTTCAAATCTTCCATCTTCTGTTCCCTTCGTTCTTGTTTTTGACAGGACTGAGAGGAGGAGTGGGTGGAGGGCCCCTGGATCTTGTGAAATAGGATGATGTTGTCAGAGTTCACGAACTAACCTTTAGGGAGGGGAAATAATAAACAAAAGTAAAAACAAAAGGTAACAAGTTAGTAAGGATCGTAAAAAGATGTTGCAATATTTAAACACATAGTGCGAGAATGTAAAGCGTGTCCTAATTTGGGGACCTCTTTGTGCCCGAGGTAGGCCTAGCGACAAGTTGATTTGGAGAACTTGGAATGCTAAATGCCTCATTTTATTGATAAAAAGGTAGACGAATCACAAATCGACACTAAATAACAGGAAATAACAGTCGCTAGTGGCCATTGGCCTTATTACATTTCATAAAAAGAAGAAAACTCCTATCTATTTGGTCCCACAAGGACTTTTCTTCAGATTCGGCATCCCTGGCTCCATCGAATAGCTTTCCCAACTCGCGAAGTCCCAGCAGCAGGTAGGCTCTGGCTAGATGTCCGCCTTCGTTTCCTTCAGCATTCCGGCAGTCTTCGACCCTTTTGAGAACTAGAGTGTAAACCTTTCCACCAGCTTAGCAACCTTGGGTGGATGTTGGTGACCATGCCGAATCTGGGGACTTCGTGCCTCATATTTCTGCAAGACAAAAGGGTTAGGCCCTTACCCCCACCAGACTCGACTATTTAATGTCAATAATTAGCATGAAGCATCTAGTTCTCCAAATAAATGCACAGAATGTGACGATGTTCGTTTGGGTTTAGGGCAACCCAGTGGACTTTTAGACAAGGCTATCTTAAAGGATCATTATGTGGACAACATAACTGACCCGGCTAGGTTTGACCATAATGCATGCGCAGTTTAAACAGAGTAAGGTTTCAATGGGGTTTTAGACTGGTACCCTTGAGCAGACAACTCAAGGGGGAAAGGCACGGAACCGTCGAACCGTTGATCGACTGGTTTTACTGTAAATATGCCTTTTTCCGGATTTATAGCCCGTTTGGCCAAGCTGCAAAAATCAGCTTATTTTGAGAAGTGCTTTTTTTCAAAAGTACTTTTGGTGAGAAGCAATTTGTGTTTGGCTAATTAGTTTGAAAAGCACTTCTGAGCAGCAATTAGTGTTTGGCCAAGCTTTAAAAAACTGCTTCTAAATGTATTTTTCTCAAAAGTGCTTCTCAAAAAAGTGCTTTTGGAGAGAAGCTACTTTTTTCTGGTTCTCCAAAACTGCTTCCGCTTCTCCTCAAAAGCACTTTTTTTCCTTCCAAAAGCTTGGCCAAACACCTCAATTTTTGGCCAAAAGTGCTTTTGGCCAAAAAAAAAAGCACTTTGGCCAAAAAGAAGCTTGGCCAAACAGGCTATTAGGGGGTGATAATATCGGAAGAGCGCAACCACTCATTATAAGCGTTGCTATGGGGTTTGTTTGGCACGAATGGAATATGATGTTGAGCATGATTATGCAACAATTAAAAGCATGTTGACACATATTTGCACGTTTAGAAAGCAGTAAATACAACAGTTCCATAATTTAAAGCGGCAACGAAGGAAAGCAGTAAGGAAAGAAACAAAAAGACAAGTCAGTTTTACAATCGAAAAGGAAATTGAATGCCTAAAAGAAATAAACAAATAATTGCGCGTAAAGAAGCATAAATTCACAATAATAGTCTGAAATGGTAAAAGCCTAAAAAAATCCCCAGCAGAGTCACCATGCTGTTGCGCCCCCTTTTTCTCGCAAAATCGGGTTTATGACATTTGGAGGGACAACTCATTCCTTTTGGGAACTGGGTTTGAAGAGTCGCCACCTAATGATTAGGGTGCATTAGGAAACCAAAAGAATTTGATTTGAATAACCAGAGGTAGGGTAAGGGCTTGAAATTATTCTAAGGGGAAGGTGTTACGCACCCCTCAGAATCCACTAGTGTGGTTCCCGGCCAC
>NW_017680408.1:10408-13631 GCF_001879085.1 Nicotiana attenuata | reverse complement strand
AACAGATCTGAAATTTGAAATCCAAACTTCAAATCTCCAAAAAATAAAAAGAAAACAAACAGAAAAAGGGAAAAATCCAAAAATACGATTACATTGCATTTTATAGAGTAATTGTGAGTTTTAGGCATTGATCTTCATCTATTCTAATTGCTGGGGCTTTTCTGCAATACACTAGTTCCACTATGGGTGGATTTTGGGTCTAATCGAGTCAATTTGGGCCATCAGTTGGGTGCTGTGTTTCTGTGAAGTATTCCTGGGTTTTTTGTGAAGTGATTTTGGCTCAAAACTGCTCTTATTGTCGCTGTCTGGGACTGTTGGACTTTAGTTGTTGCTAATTGCTGCTGACTCTCTGCTCTTTCAATTTTCATTTGAATCCAGGTACACTACTTTGAACTACCTGATGTATACATTGAAGTTGGAATGGAGTGTTCAAGGATCTGTTTGTTTGATTGAAGGCTACTTGTGTTTTGCTGATAGTACATGGGGTTTAGTACTTGTGTCTGGTAGTTATGTATAATTCAGTAGTTATGTACAATTCAGTAGACTTGTTTAATTTGTGTAGTTTATGTGACTGTTGAATCAGAGTGAAGTTTTTATTACAACATATGAACTCAGAATCTGATTTGGTTGAGATGTTAGTCAAAAGTTCAACCTGTGAACTGGTTTGGTAGTATTCATATTACTGGTAGCAATTTTTGATCCTGCTAGGGTATAATTGGTTGTCTGCATTTGAATAGAAGTCTTAGATATCACTGATATGGGCATTTGAATTGGTATCGGCAAATTAGTGTTAAGTTTCACCTGAATTGAATTGATTCATCTAGACTAGTAGTTCATGACAGTGTGGTTTGGGTTCGACGTTGGCTTCATAGCCAATTGAATTGTAGTTGTTCCTGCTGGGATTCGATCCCAGACTTTGGCATCACAGCCACCTGAATCGCCCTCTACTTCCATTGGGCCGCCTGTTTGCATTTGGGCCTGGGTGTATTAATAGAGCCCAGGTCTGTTTTGACAAAATAATGACCAATCTTAGGCCCGATGACTGTGGTCGTGAAAACTTTAGTTCACAACGTGCCTGTTTTGCAATCTGGGCTCAAGGCCCATTTTCTCTTTACCTATTTCTGGTTGTTTGAATTCGGGTTTGAAATTCATAGCCTTAACTAATTAGGATTTTCCCTTCATTTTTAGAGACGGAATAAAATAGAAAATCATAATTGCATTGGGTTTGTCTTTTAAATAATAAATGAGACGATCCTCTCTAAACAAAACAAACAAATTACGGGGCCCTCATTAAATGCTATAAAAATACTTAGACTCCGGGACGAGCCGTTTAGCGAATTTTACGGTTTTCCCCAAAGATGATAACGTGTAGTTGCTTTAGGCGCGTATTTTAATAATATTACTTTCCTAAATTCGGGTGCACATTTATGTGACCCAAATCCAAATCTCAACGAAGTCGAAATGTGTTAACATTCACGGGTGCACTGGTGCGACGTGATTCGAGATGCATTTTCACGACGTTGCAATCCTTATTAAAAATAAAAATAAAAGCGGTTGACTAATAAAAGCACATAAGCTAGAACATGTTTTGAAATCAGATAAAATCAAATACAACAGTTGAGCGACCGTGCTAGAACCACGGAACCCGGGAATGCCTAACACCTTCTCCCGGGTTAACAGAATTCCTTACTCGGATTTCTGGTTCGCGGACTGTTAACAGAGTCATAATTTTCTCGGATCGGGATTCAACCGGTGACTCGTCGTGCTTTGTCTGAAAATACTTCGTATTTCCAGTCAATGAGCGGCAGCTGTAAACATGTGATTTTGACCCTCTCCAAGATTTTACATATTTTAGCATTTAAATATTTAGTTTAGGCCTAATATCGTTATTTCAATTAGTTTTGACTCTTTTACTTTATTTTGTAATTAAAATAAAAATTACAAAAATATTTTCTTTCATTTAGCTAATTGATATAAGATAGTTTCACTTTTAATTTTTAATTTCACTTTAATTAATTAGAAATGATTTCATAATTTCTTAGTTATTATTTTAGGAATTAATATTTTTTTAGTCTAGTAGAGTTAAAGGGCTATTTTTAAAGGTAAATTTGGCCAGTATTTGGCCCAATTCGGATCTAGCCCATAACAACCCAAGCCCAATACCCCTAAAACCCTAGACTTAGACTTAAAAGCAACCCTAAGAGACCTAAAAAAGGGATCAGCTGTTTCTGATCTTGAGGAACAACCCTCATATCATCTTCTTCACAAAACACAAAAACCTAGATCCTAAGACAAAAAAAGAAGCATGAGCCGCAGAACCTTTTTTTTTGGATCACCTTGAACCTTAGAACAAAAAACCAAAAAAACCAAGCCATGCGCTGAACTTCATCTTCTCCAGTACCTAACAGAACCTAAAGTTCCCAACCTAGACACCCTAAAAACCAGCAGCATCCAACGACACTCCATCCCAGCAGCGCCGGACAATGACAGCCGCTAAGGACCCTCCTCCTCGTTGTCACACAGCACCCCACACCACCACGACAACCAACGACCATCTCCTCCACACAAAAGCACCCATCGCCGGAACACCCCTCCTCTTCAAACCAACCAGCAACCAGACCCCTCAACCGTTCCTGCTGCTTCATTTTCAACCTTCAGCACCTTTGGCTTCTTAAAAGAAAAGCCCTGTAGAACCCTAGTGAAAAAACCAGCCTGAGTTTAGTTTTTGTCATTCTGGTTTAGTCCGATATTTTCGGCGAGCTTCAAGGTTGTGAGTGGTCGCTGTTTGGAGCTCCGTTTCAGTTTCGTCCGAGGTTCAGTCGCGATTCGAAAACATTCAACCAAATTAGTCATGAGCAGTTTATTCTCATCTCTGCCCCCTGTTCTTCGTATTTTCTCATTGTGATATATATATGTGATGTTGAAATATGACATTAGCTCATGTGGATCATTTTATCTCGGTCAAATCTCTGCCTTAGATGAGCCTTTGATTATTAGAGCTTTAATTTCGGTTTATACCCCCTAATAGTAACAGTACCTTAATTATAAGTTATAACTAATTATCTGAAATGGCAGTCGAACTTTACTGTGATTTGCTTTCAATAATGACATGGGTTATTCCAAACCAGGGTATGTGTAAGTTGTCGTTGGATTCATGGCAATTGGATTATGAAAAAATGAATATGTTTTTTATTGAAATTTTAAGAGATGTACAATTTGTAAC
>NW_017680408.1:3080-8397 GCF_001879085.1 Nicotiana attenuata | reverse complement strand
AAATAGGCTATCAGTTAAGCAGAAGATGTTGGTGCGCTCCATTTGCTCTGGAGTTGCTTATTTGGTCAGTATGATTTAGACATGTATTGATTGGTATGTCGGGGCCCTGTCCCGGTCATATGACATTTATGTACTCTTAGAGGCTTGTAGACATATGTCATGTATATGAAAGATTGTACGGCCTTGTCGGCCTATGTTAAGTGTAGGAGTGATTATTTTGGCCTTATAGGCCCGTACATCATATGTACAAGTCAGTATATCAGGTTGGGTCGTTTTATGTCGAATGTTCCCTTATGTTTTATTTTTGTTACCTCATGCGGCCCTTATGGCCCATTTACCCATGTTTATGTAATGAGAAAGATACATTACGTTGGTACTCGGTTGAGTAAGGCACTGGGTGCCCGTCGCGGCCCATCGGCTTGACTCGTGACAAAAGTGGTATCAGAGTAGTTCTGTCCTAGAGAGTCTACAAGTCGTTTATAGTAGAGTCTTGTTTATGGGTGTTTTGTGCACCACACCTATAAGCAGGAGGCTACAGGGCATTTAAGATTGTCACTCTTTCTTCTTACTCTAGATCGTGTGTTAGAGCCCACTTGTAAGAATTCAGATCCCTAAATTCTCTTATATTCGTAATACAACGATACCGACATCCAGAAAGACAGTTGGTAAAAGATAAAGTTGTGGAAAAGTTAATTAGAGGAACTCAAGTTTGCATCATTCCTATGATGGATAAATGTAAGGTCTTCAGTAGATCATGTGTGTATAAGCTTCTTGATAAGGAGCCTTAAGGCAAGGATATCTATCCACCAATATGGTGAAAAGCAATGAGAGATTCAGAAGATAGATACAAGTTTCAACAAGTAAAAGAAGCAAGGTGAAGAAGGGAACGAGGTACCCCGTTAGTGAAGATGATCATTACCTACAATTCGGGAAAAGAGATATAAGTATTTTGAGGTACCTTCGACAGTAACAAAGGTAAGTACAATGGGCCACATCGATTTCAATTATGCCCTATGGGAGCCAACAGATATGGTTTAAGACAGGACGAGATATCAGGATCCGGCTGGGGTTAGAGTAACCCAAAATGGTGAATGGATTATTTATGTTAGTTGACATTTCCGAAGAATATTACAAAGGTGCTAATAGATCTCCTTGTGAGACACCCAGATGGTGCACTCTAAAATAGTACAGCTGGATATGAGTACTACGAAGATAGGCACTGAATGCCTTGAAGGGATAAATATTACCTTAGTGTGGCTCCCGTCCCTAGTAGCGTGAGAATGTTGAGCAACCCGAAGAGCCACCGGATGGAGCAAAGGGGAGCTAAAAGCAAAAGAATGTCTTGTTGAAGTTTTCAGAATAAAGTGATAGACATAAATTCTAGCGGGAAATAATAAGAGAGTCAATGAAGCATTATGAGTAATATATGATACATGGATGACAACGGTAGATCTAAAAGATGACAGTATTACCGAGTCTATAGTCAAGTGAAGGAAAAGAAGAGAGGTGACATGCCTTGAGACAACAAAGGAATATAGGCCATAAAGTCATATTCTCATTTTGAAAAATAATTTCGTGACTCTAACATGATTACCAAAATGAAAAAAATTAGACCACAGAATAATAGAAATCGGTATGGGCTGGTGAAAAAGATAAACTAAACCTGAATTAGGGACTGATTGATTTGATAATGGTCGACATCATGAGAATTTTCAGATTTCATTTCGGCGATAATAAAATGGACGGCAAAAGAATATCCTTTAAAGGTCATTCAGGAAGACGCTTCCCTAAACCAATCAATGTGAACAAAGTTAAGCTTAAGGGACTGTATGTGCCAGTTATACTAAGTATCACCCTCGTAAGTAAGTAATTTCTTTATCCTCGGCATATAAGGATTACCACAAGGCCAGTAAGGGTCATCGATGATGTGAAAAGACGCCAAAGATGAAGAGGTGAAACATCTATATGTAGATCGTCGTAGCTCTAACTCTTAGTACACCCCTAAAGAGGGAAATATGGAGTGATGTGATTTTATGTAAGAATTAAGTGGTTCTAGTAACTATGGAATGGTAAAGGAAGAATGCGATAAAGATGAGAAAGGGATGAGATTGCACTTATCCAAATCCTACATATATGCTATGACTCGTGAACATTATGCAAGTACAACACCGGGGAGAGGCAGTACGGGGTTCCTAAGGAGCTAGTGTGAGAGGTAAGTTAAGACAAAGAAATAACCCAAGAGAGATTATGCAGAATATAGATACGATAATGGGCCAACGAGTGGTTAGTAGTTGATTCAGGAAGAGCCTAGTTATGGCTAGACAAGAAGATACAAACAAATCAACAGATCGTGCAAGATAAACATAGTGAACCCCAACATGGAGAATTTAGTCTCGCAGATATGACATCATGATCCTTGAGAAATATTCAGATAGGTGTTGGGGTATCTAAAGGTACCATATGAGTGTTACTGAAATAAAAAAGAATGCCACAGGGAAGACAGTCAAAATATCAAGTTCAGAAGCAATCCTACAAGCACATGAGCGTAAACTACGGATAATTATAGGCGAGGAAGGACATCAAAAATTCCGTCAAGTATTCGGTGTAATAAGTTTCACAGTTGTACAAGAGTCAGAGGATCCTCCCTAAGTACGACAATGAAAGACTAGCTGAGGAAATAAGGAAGAAGGCTTCAATCTAAGCACAGTGACCTAAAAAGGAAATGGTCGTGTAACAACAGTCTCTCAACAACATTGTATGAACTCCATAAGAAAGTGGCACCTACTGTGGGTAATGAACTGGGAGTAAAATCAGAAGTGATATTCAAGATCATATGAGTTGTATGGAATTCCAATATGCTTGGGCACTAAGGTAAGCTAAGTATGGACGCAGCAAAGGGGCAGGAAGACCAGGAAAAGTAATTATTTACATTTAAAGAAAGTTAAGAAGGACAAAAGGAATTATTTTATTAATGATCCAGAGTTAGTTACGTTACGAACGCACTTAAGATTTTGGAGTATTGTCCATGCAGCATATATGTTGACAATTATACAGCGTAGAAGACTTTGGTATATGTTAAAAGAAAGAATTGAGTTCAGGTCATAGACAAAGGATTTAGTCATTAGAAGATTATATCATGGGTATTCCATAACGCCCATGAAAGGCTGAAGTAATAACTAATACCAGAAGCCGCAGATCAGAAGATAGCTTAAGCCTAAATAAAGGCTAATCAGAAGAAAGAGGAAACTAAAGAGTTACATCAACAAAGTAAATCAGGAGTCTGATTATTGGACCTAGAAAATAATAGAAATCGTGATTGAGAACATAGAAGAATCATTCTTAATATCATAGGTGCAAGGGAGATAGTACAAAAGCCATATTCTATAACGGATCTACGATAAAGCTGTTAGAAGAGCACTAGCCTCATAAGAAGTCAGTATGAAGCTCCCACCGGATTGTGTATGCACCAGAGGTGCAAGCATTACAATAGAGCTTCAAGTTGTGGAGGAGAATTCTACCTATGTGGAAGTGAGGTTATGAAAGGAATAGAAGATGTGAGGCGATATTTTAAGGTAAGTAAGGCAAAGCTAAACAACGTACGAGATACTCAAATGCAGAAGGTTGTGAATTGTCCATACTTCGGACAAAAGGCTGGAACCACAGGGATTCAGTATCCAGGAATGATAGCGGCGTCGTTAGTGGCATACCTTCCAGCCTATGGTTTCTAGTTATCGAGAGGTCTAGTTAAGAGAGTAAAGAAGAGTTTGAGACAATGTGATGTCTCGCTTGCTGTTCAAGAATAACATAAGGAAATCTATGGTGCAAGCAAGTTAAAGGAAGGTTGCGAGTAGTATAAATGTATATGTGTAGGTCACAAGCTAAAGTATGGTAGAGCGACAAGGTTTTAGGAAGACATGTGTAAGGATAAGGAAAGGCAAGTGAGAAGGTGACGAGAATAGATAACTCCTCAGGATTAAGCCCATGAAAACAAGATATCAAATGGTTTCTCTAAGTTATAGAAAGCTCAGCGTAGCCTGAACGAACTCAAAGGAGTCTAAGACTAGTAGCATTTAGGAGAGATGGAATGCTGCCCTGGTAGTAGAATGAGGGTGTAATTGCGATAAATAAAGGATGCCTTTTGGGCCTTCGATTGTCTAAACATTTCATGAATTGTATAGGACTAAAATACCTATGTAAGGTGAATTGCATTGGGATGCTATGAAATACAGTTATGGAAGCATGGTATCGACCCAAGCGGACCAGTCCAATCATTTCAGATGTTCCACGATGCAATGTTAGCCTTAGTGGGAGTGTTACATAAAAGGTCAAGTTGTCGGTATTAAGGTCAATAAACAATGGTGTCACGACCCCCGTTCACCCTCCATGAACATGTCGTGATTGCACCTAGTTCCTACAACTAGGTAAGCCTAACAGTGCAGAAATAACAATTCAACTTGAGGAATAATCAATTAAAACAGAGCATATGGAAAATAACAACTGAATATAAGGCTGCCCGGCCTATACAACTCTAAAGATATGCGGAAGTCTACAACTCAATCCGAAAACCCGAAAACTCATGGGAAACACAGGCTAATAGAATTACCATAAGTACTCTAATCTCCAGAATATCTACATCAAGAGTATGATAGGACAACAGCTCTACAACTAGAATAAGGAAGAAGACTCTTCGGTCTGCGGACGCTGCAGATATACCTCGAAGTCTCCGTATATCTCCTCGCCTCAAGGATAATGCGCCTGAGAAGAGGTACCTGGATCTGCACATGAGAAACATGCGCAGGAAAGGCATGAGTACACCACAGCGGTACTCAGTAAGTGCCAAGCCTAACCTCGGTTGGGTAGTGACGAGGAAGGTCAGGGCCCTACTGAGGCAAAATATAATAATGATAATTAACAGTATGAAAATCTGACAGCAATAATGAGTACAACAGCGAGATAAGGCAGGTCAACGAGGCAATAACAACTACAAAAGAACAGAGTAAACACAGAATAAATACAGCTCAATATCAATGATAACAATGAGGGTCTCCCAGGATACCGTCCTGTAGCCCTTTTCTCAACTGTCCAGTGGATCTCCCGGGATACCGTCCCGTAGTCCATCATATCTGTATATCCGAAAGATCTCTCGAGATACCGTCCCGTAGTCCAACTATCAATGTGCAGGGGGATCTATCGGGGATCTAACCCGCAGTCCCAAAGTAAATGTACAGGGGGATTTATCGGGAATCTAACCCGCAGTCCCAAAGTAAATGTGCAGGGGGATCTATCGGGAATCGAACCCGCAGTCCCAAAGTAAACA
>NW_017680408.1:0-697 GCF_001879085.1 Nicotiana attenuata | reverse complement strand
TAACTCTTCTGTCTAGACTGGGCTGTACGGAGTCTGTCCTGAATCACCTTGACCTTCTCCAATGCATCCTGAACCATCTCTGTACCCAATAGCCTGGCCTCACCCACCAACCCACCAGAGACCTACACCTCCTGCCATATAAAGCCTCATACGACGCCATCTGAATGCTGGACTGATAACTGTTGTTATAAGCAAACCCCGCCAATGGCAAGAAATAGATCCCAACGACCCTCCCAAACTACAATCACGCACGCACAGAGCATGTCCTCAAGAATCTTAATAGTGCGCTCGGACTGTCCGTCCGTCTGGGGGGGAAATGCTGTGCTCAACTCCACCCGAGTGCCTAACTCCTGCTGCACAGCTCTCCAGAACCGCGATGTAAACTGAGTACCTCTGTCTGAAATGATAGAAACCGGAATACCATGCAAACGGACGATCTCCCTGATATAAATCTCTGCCAACCGCTACGATGAATAAGTGGTACACACAGGAATGAAATGAGCGGACTTGGTTAGCCGGTCCACAATAACCCAAATGGAATCAAACTTCTTCAAGGTCCGTGGAAGTCCAGATACAAAATCCATGGTGATGCGCTCCCATTTCCACTCCGGAATCTCTATCTGGTGGAGCAACCCACCCCGGGGCGCTGTGCGTCTACACTTTCACCTTCGCTCGGCGCGTTAGTGGACGTATCGTA
>NW_017680407.1:0-13632 GCF_001879085.1 Nicotiana attenuata | reverse complement strand
TAGAAAAGTCAAAGAGATGGTGGACTATTGTGAAATTATGGCCAGGAAAGGTGGTATTTTGCACTACGGCCCCTTCTACTTCCAAAGAATCGTTTAGGGTTGGGGGGGGGGGGAAGGCATTATGGTAAAAGTGACGCCCAATTGACAGACACGTCCGTTCTTGCGAGAACAACCCTTCGACAATTTGAAGATGCTCTAAGGCTATTCCGTCAGAAATGGCTTAGGAAGCAACTAAAGCTGGGTCGACTTACTTGTTTGACCAAAACACTAGACACATTTCTTCCTCTTTGGTTATTTAGCAAAAATGGAGCCGAACCCTATTAAGGTTGCCTACGTATTTCACGTCCAGTGAGAATCAGACTTGCGTAGTTCGTAAGTTTTGACAAAACAAGGGAAATATGACACTTAAAAATTTTGGCTCATTTTGAAATGACCTTTCTTTCTTTTTTAAAAGTTCGGCAGAGTTACGGGATTTTTCTAATACCGAAATTTTTGGAAACCAGATGAATTTTCTCTCTCCTACTTCTCATTCTTGCTTCTTTTTAGTCCATATTTTAGAAAATGGTCAACATGCAAACCATATCAAACAAAATTCATAAGGAGCACGTAAGATGCATCAGGATGGTCCTGTAATTTCGGGTACAGATGTCCTACACGGACTCAACCCCTGTGTTTAGTCCCCAAGGTTAAATGCACGTGATGAAAATAAATGTTCCTACTAGAGATCTGGCATGAGACTATGTTATTCTAGGTTTAAACCTGGGGGTGTGTTTTAGACCTGGCTTGCCCAAGCAGACAGCTCGAGCCACAGCGGGAGCAACGTACCGGGTGCATGAAAGTATACCCGTCGTAGTTACCGAACCCATCCTCGTTCTAATTAGTATGACCTCTAATAGAAACGTGGGTCACGCGCATGTGTGCACTTTAAGTTCAGAAGACTAATAAGGTAGGCATAAGAAGATAGTTTATACAGTTCAAATAATATCAAAGCGGTAAATGAGCGGCATTTAGCACATTAGGCCCACAAACACATTAATATCATACAATCAATAAAGCCAAGTATCGATCACATTATAAGCTTAAATTCTGAACCATGAACCAGAGATTCTTGGTTCGATCCCCAGCAGAGTTGCTAGAGCTGTCACATCTCCTTGTTACGGGGAAAGGAGTTTTTCACTTTAAGTGACATTATTGAAATAAGATTAGTTATTTTATATTTAGAGTCACCACTTGGAATAATTATTATGGTGTCCCAAGTCATCGATTTATTTTAAAATCCCAAATCAAGGAAAGTTGAATCTGTTTAAAGTCTGTGAAACACAAAAGACCGGGTAAGAAATTAAGTCAACCTAAGAGTAGGTATCAGGCATTCCCGGATTTCGCGGCTTTAGCGCGGTCACTTTACAATCTACACTCGGCTTATTATTTTAATTATTGCGTATTTTAGAACGTATGTGTATTTTAACCTTTTACAATATTAAGTTACTTGTTATGGCATTATGGAATTACCTTGAAACGAACCACGTGTGTGTGAATCCGTTTTTAATTAGTGCACTTAAATCATGTCATGTGTATGTGTACACAATTAATAACACTTTATTATTTGTTAAAATTGTTTGGCCTAAGTCACTTTGATTTTATTTTGGGGATCGTAATTATGTTATGCAAACGTCTACACAATCACGATAATAAATTAAGTGCGCGTCTAAAGCATTTTTACGAATATTCAAGGACTAATTAATTTCCTAAAAAAACTTGTTTGAGACCAGAGGTCTCATAACTGGTGGAATTAATGTGTGGATGATTTGTGTAATTCACAGATTGCAAGTGAATCGCCTTTGAAATCCAAAAATGGTTTGGAAAACTACATCAATGTGACAAGAGTCTAGCACTAACTAAAATCATTTATGGAATTATGTTTATTTACTGATTTCGCTTTTAAACAAAGACGACCTAGGCTAGCATTTGGAGTGGAAAAGTCATCAATTGAGTTTGATTAACAATCATATTAGGACCTTCAGCTGGGTCCAGTTATGCAGTGACGAGCTTAGAGGTAAAGCCCAATACATCACAGAGTTTCAAAGTACTACACATAAGGGTTAAAATAGCACGGTATAGCCAGTTTTCGGACTGGTCATTCAAAAATAGCCAGCGTTTACCAAGTCAATAAAAAATAGCCACTATTTTACTGCAGCAAAGACCGGTCCAGCATAATATACTGGACTTCAGTGCACCTGTGTATGAACTCCAGCGTATTATGCTGGACCGGTATACTTTGCTGGCTCCAGTATAATATACTGGAGACTGGAGCACCGGTGCTCCAAACTTCTGTATATTATGCTGGACCGGTATACTTGCTGGAACTCCAGTATATTATGTTGGAGTTCTAGTGTACTTATGGTGGAACTCCATCATATTATGATGGAGTTCCAGCATACTTATCTTGGAACTCCAGTATCATATGCTGGCGTATTTTTCGGGTTTGAACAGTGTTTTCGCTCAGATTTATCTTTACATGAAAAGTGGCTAAATATCGATTACTTTTAAAACTGGGTTATTTTTGAACGACCAGTTGTAAATCTGACTATTTTTGAATTTCACCCCACATAAGGCTGCAGATTTTGGATGGGCTTGAAATTTAGCCCAAGTAATATGAAAGTCAAGGATGGTTTGACCCTGGATCAAACAGGCGGCATCAATCAGGCTGAAGATCAGGCCCATTAGTTTCTCAGAAAACAAGGCTCAATAATTCAAGAAGAAACCAATCCAATCAAAAATCTAACGTGATTCAAATTACTGAGATCATAATAAAGATGTTAACTCTAATATATTGATTAATCACAATTATTTATGAACTACTCAGTCACTTCAAACTCAGTTCCACCTTATTACAAACAGATCATTCAACTTACAAAGAACAACCTTCAAATTCTAAACTAAATGTTAAACTAAGTGAATAAAACCATTATGCGATTGAATACCTTCATGTTTCTTCCTCAGATTTCAAGATTTTAGACACATGCTAATTCGAATATCGAGATATGAGATAAACACTTCTTTTTAGCTTTGTTTAACCTGAAAAACATCAACTCCAAATCTGTTTCTAGCTAGATGAACATACTGTGTTTCAACATATTGTATACTCTATACTACAGTAGACATTTTCTAATAAACAAAGAGCAGACACAATTAAGTACAGATCTAATGATATCATGAGATGTTTGAATGTTGCAAATGATTATCAATAACACTAAGCTGTAGCTTGTGAGTAGTTTCAATTTGAATTTCAGTTAAATAAAAAAACTAAATAGAGAACTGATGCTAACAGATGCATGTAGATACAAAAATTTGGCAAACAAACAAAGTCATGGAGAAAATCGAACACATATTACAACATTTATTCAGATTTCATTACAAACCAACAGAAACTCAATATTTTTGACAAAGTAGAGGCTTGAATTCATGATTCATTACCTGGTTGTGCGGAAAATAACTTAGGAAATGCCAAATAAAGGCCAGAAAAGCAAAGCTTAGTAGCAATGAAAGGCAGCAACTCCCAATTAAATGATGTTGAAACCCAGAAAATGAAAATGAACCAGCTATAATTCCAACAAACTTTCCTTTCTATGCTACTTTCCCTTGTTTTTCTTTGTTTTTGTTTTCAAACTTTCAAAATCAGATCCTGACTTTCTACAAGTTCCAGCTGCTACTAAAATTCTTAGACGTGTGAGAATAAGAGTATGAGGAAGAGTGTATTGAGAGTGAATATTCGTCCCCTTGTATGACTGCAGAATGGGTCTGTTATATAGAAAATGCAGAGATTCCTTTTCAATTATTTTCTTTCTTTTTCCTCCCTTTTCTATTTCTATTTTGCTCTTCAGCCCCTAACACCTAGCTATTTCTATTCTTTCATTGTAAGTTAGTCCCTCCTAGAAGCTTCCTAAATAACTAAGATTCCCTCATGCTTTGCTTTCACAATTTCCACCTAAATTTCATGTTATTTATTATTTTATCTCGCATTTCAATTATCATATCGACTGGATTTAATTAAAGACTTGGACTTCAAGTGTAGAAAACCTACAGGCCCAACAATAAAGCCCTAAGTCACATAGTTAACGTCTCTGGCATGCTTTCCCATTGGGGAAGCTCTAAAACTACATACTAACGCGAATGAATCAGACCCTAAATCAGCTAAACAAACTCTGATGCAATTGACACTAAACTAATCAAGCAATTAATTAAAACAAAAAAAAATAAACCAAAATAAAAACAGAAATACATAACTAAAACATGAGTAACTAAAAATCTGTAACGACCTGGCTGGTCAGTTTGAGTGTTTTATCCCCGATCTCCTGTTTATTGCCTCCTCTATGCTATATTGTGATTTGTAACTTGCCGGGGTGTTTTTTTTGGTTTCGGATGAATTCCGGAGTAAAATGGGACACATAATCCCTAAGTTGGAGCTTTAAGTTGAAAGAGTTGACCGCAGCTTGACTATTATGTGGACAACTCCGGAATGGATCTTTAATGGTTCCAATAGCTCCGTATGGTGATTTTAGACTTAGGAGCGTATCCGGATTAGCATTTAAAGGTTCTAGGTCATTTGAACGTGAATTGGTGAAAGTTAGAAAATTTAAGGTTGGGAAGTTTGACCGAGAGTTTACTTTCTTTCTATCAAGGTCAGAATCTGATTGTCTGTCATTTCAATTATGACTTGTGCGCAAAATTTGAAGTCAATCAGAGTTGTTTTGGTAAGAATCGACATTAATTTTAGAATTTAGAAGTTTATAAGTTCTTAGGCTTGAATCGATGCGCGATTCGTGATTCTAGTGTTGTTTGATGTGAGTTGATGCTTTGAGCATGCTCGTATGATGTTTTAGGACTTTTTGGTATATTTGGTTAAGGTCCCGGGGGCATCGGGTGTAATTCGGACCATGTTCGGTGCTTTTCAAAACATTGAAGATCGTTGAATCTACTGCTACTGGTTTCTTGATACGCGATCGTGAAGAGTAGTTTGGCATTGGGGGAAATTTTCTCTATGCGATCACGAGAAGAGGTTTGCGACTGCGGAAGGTTGGCTTTCAGTGAACCACGAATGGGTGAAGGAGGTCGCGTCCGCGTAGAAGGAATAGGGGGCTGCACGTCCACGCATTTTTGTTCATCGCGGTCGCATGGTGTGTTTCGCGATCGCGTAGCTTGATGAGGAAGTGTATCGGTCGCGTTTGGTCTTCCACGTTTGCGGAGTGTTATTTTGGGCAGCAGGATTTTTGTGCTTCGCGAATGCGAGACATTTTTCGCGGTCGCGAAGAAGAAATCAGTGGCAGCAAAACTTAAATTTCAAAACGAGGGTTCTATCTCATATTTCATAATTTGGCCTAAGAGAGCTCGGTGTAAGGGGAACTTTTGGGATATTTTAGGAGAGATTATTGGGGTAAGAATTCCTAACTCGGTTTTGGTTAAATTACACGAGATTTTAAGGATTTGAGTTGAAACTTTGGGGTAATATCGAATGTGTGTTCGGATTTTATAATTTTGGTCGGGCTCCGATACGCATGCCTAGGTTGACTTTTTGGGTTGACTTTTTAATTCTTTGCAAAGATCGTAATTTTATTATTCGAATTAGTTTCCTATAGTTTATATTTATATTATGAAGTTTTTTTGGCTGGATTCGAGCCATTCGGAGTTGGATAATCGAGGGAAAGGCCTATTAGTGGATTGATTTAGCATGATTTGAGGTATATGACTTGCCTAACCTTGTGTGGGGGAATTACCTCTTAGGATTTGTGTTGGTTTTGATAATTGTGATATGTGAAAGTCGTGTACGCAAGGTGACGAGTGTGTATATGGGTTAAATGTGAAAATTACCAGTTTTTTGATATGTAGATTCCATTCATGTCATAATTGAGTTACCTTAACATGTTATAGTCATCATTTCTAGTCTATTTTCACATGTCTATTTGTCTTATTCTCTTACATGCTAATTGCACAACATGTTAAATTAAAGTTCTTGTTTCCTTTATTTAGTATGCATTATTTGATCGTTGAACTCTTTAATTGAAGTTGTTAAACCGTTGAATATCTTGTTGTTGAACTTGGTATTGAGATACTGTTACACCCCATGTTTTCGTAGGTGAGAGCACGTCGTAAGTCAACTGATGTAAGCTCAGAAATGAGATCATCTTTGAAAGTATATAAAGCATGTTAATCATGTTACCATGGAGGTTACAAATATTTAAGATCACTAATACCAAGTACCAAGAGTGTTGGAAGACTTAGAATCTAAACGAATCGAAAAAAATATGTTTCGTCGAAAGTCGACAAGCTAGGATGTAATAACATGTACTTTTGGGGTGAGACTAGGGTACTTAACATTATTAGGAGATTATGTTATGAGTTAATTTAGTCGTATGATAGTCGTGTGTTATATTTTGAAGTCAAGCGAGTTGTGGAACAAAAGTTGGAAAAGGTCATCACACGTTACTTTCATAAATGTGTTGAAACTTAGGTCAGATGTATCTGAGCTTTTCTCCCAATATACTTGGAGTTAGGGGATGATCTACCTACCAAATTTAATATCTACGAGTCTAGTTTCTATCTCATTAAACCGTTTGTCAATATGACAACGGAGTAGAGAGATATTCTCACACCTCCTTTTTCCCGAGAGGGGATAGGGAGTTTTTCCAATTTACCATACACTTCAATTATATTACAACTAATAACAATAAATGGTACTACATAGTCCTGCTGATTGCACTTGAAGCACTAGATAAATTACTATACAACCTCAAACTAACAATTATAATTATATGAAGTGTTATGGCCCGATTCTGACCCCGTCTGGGCTAATTGATTTAACCAGCAGGGATCCCGTTACTCCTTTCATTACTGCCCAGTTGGTTTGAAATCTAGTCAGTGATGGATTTGATCAACTGGTGATCGAATCCAATTACTACTTAGCTTTGTCCTCCACATGCCAATATCAAATCAAATTTACATATTAATTTTATGAACTAGCAGTCAAGTAAAGAAATAGAATTGTTTCCATTACATGCTTAACTAGAGCTATCAATATGGGCGGGGCCAGGCTAGCCCAGCCTACGTGGGCTTTATGTAATGACCCGACCGGTCGCTTTGAGCTCTAGCGCGTCGCTCAGCAGTTTGGGTCATGAGCAGATTCACTTCAGGTGTGTCTCTATGCTCGTTCGAGGACGAACGAATGTTTAAGTGTAGGAGGATGTGACGACCCGACCGATCGTCTTAAGAATTAACGCCCCGATCCCCTATTAACTGCTTCCCCTAAGTTTATTTCTGCTATTTCGATTTGTCGGGATGTTCGGTTTTGAGTTTTGGAGAGTTTTGGGACACTTAATCCCTAAATGAGAGCTTAAGTGTTGGAAAGTTGACCGTAGTCGGAACAGTGTGAAGACGGCCTCGGAATGGAAATCCGATGGTTCCGTTAGCTCCATTAGGTGATTTCGGATTTAAGGGCGTGGTCGGATTGTGTTTTGGAGGTCCGTAGCTAATTTAGGCTTGAAATGCCGAAAGGTCGAATTTTGAATTTTTCGGTTCGATAGTGAGATTTTGATCCGAGGGTCGGAATGGAATTCCGAGAGTTACAATAGTTCCGTCATGTCATTTGGGACGTGTGTGCAAAACTTCAGGTCATTCGGACGTGGTTTAGTTGGGTTTTTTTATCAAAAGCGGAATTTGAAAGATTTTAGAAACTTAGGCTTGAATCCGATGTGTTTTGGTTATTTTGATGTTGTTTGGAGTGTTTTGAAGATTGGTACAAGTTTGAATAAGGTATTAGGTGATGTTTGTGCTTTTGGTTGGGGTCCCGGGCCTCGGGGTGATTTCGGATGGTTAACGGGGAGTTGAGGAAATGTAGCAGATGCTGTATTTTTTTGCTGCTTTTTGAATTTTCGCATCTGCGGTTTGGGGACCGTAGATGCGGCGCCGCAGAAGCGGCTAAGGAGACCGCAGAAGCGGATTGTTGCCTTCCCATCACGTTCCGCAGATGCGGACGGAATACCGCATAAGCAGTGGCGCATCTGCGAAAAGGTAATCGCAGATGCGGATTTCTGGTCAATTAATGAAAGTCGCAGATGCGACTAAGTCTCCGCAGAAGCGGGACCGCAGATGCAGTCCCAGGGCCGCAAATGCGGGAATCGCTGGGCAGAACCTATATTTAGTTGCCGTTGCGAAATTGAGCCATTATTTCACCATTTTCATCCGGGTATGAAGCTTTTGAGAGAGACTTTTGAGGAAAACAAAGGGGAATCACTTGGAGGTAACATTTTTGACTTCATAACTCATTTTAATGTGATTAAAGACCTAATTAGTGATGAGAAATTTGGGGAAAAGGGGTAATTAGGGCTTGAGTTTAAGAGGCCTTTAAATGAGGATTTGAGGGGTCATTTGGACTTCGATTTCAGTGTTCTTGGTATGTACGAACTCCTGAGAGTACGTGGTTTTTGAAAATGTAAATTTTATTTGATTCCGAGATGTGGGCCTGCGGGGCGTTTTGGTCATTTTACCTAATTTCGCATATTAGCTTAGACTTTAATTATACAATCAGTTACTTGAAGTGTTATTTATATTATGAAACTTAATTGTATAGATTTAGGCCATTTGGAGTCGGATACTCGTGGCAAAGGCGTGGTTTCGAGTTGACTTGCACTTGTTCGAGGTAAGTGGCTTGTCTAACCTTGTGTGGGGGACCTTTCCCCTTAGGATTGATATTGTTGTAATTGAAATGCCTCGTACGTGAGGTGACGAGCGCGTACTTGTGCAAATTGTTGAAAATCCGGTTTTTCATTAAAAATAGCCTTGAATTGTGTTCTTTCTTTTCTTGCTTACACTGTTTGGAAACTAAACCTACTGTAGCCTAGAGAAGCATGTCTACTTGACTAAATTGCTCTATTTGCTTTAACTGCCTTAATTGTATTACGTGAACCATGCTAGGTTAGGATTACCTGCTTCCTATTTGATATGAAATTGATTGAATTGAAATTCCTGTTATTGCTGCGTATTTACTTTGGGACAGCGGGACGGTATCCCGGGAGCTCCCCTGTATGTTTACTTTGGGACTACAGAACGGTATTCCGGGAGATCCCCCTGCATGTTTACTTTGGGACTACGGAACGGTATTCCGGGAGATCCCCCTTGCACTTTTACTTTGGGACTACGGGACGGTATCCCGGGAGCTCCCCTGTATGTTTACTTTGGGACTACGGAATTGCATTCCGGGAGATCCCCCTGCACATTTATGAGTTGGACGACGGGACTGTACCCGGGAGATTCACTAGATATGATATTTATATTTGGGGACTACAGGACGGTATCCTGGGAGATCCCCGGTTGTTATCTTGGGGCTGAGTTGTGTTCTCTTACGGTGTTTTACTTGCCACTATGATAGTTGTTGATGTCCTATAATCTTGTGTTACTTATTTACACTGTTTATTTCACACTGTTAACCCTTATATTTTATTTAACCTCAGTAGGGCTCGGACCTTCCTCGTCACTACCCGACCGAGGTTAGGCTTGGCACTTACTGAGTACCGATGTGGTGTACTCATGCCCCTTCTGTGCATGTTTTTCATGTGCAGATCCAGGTACTTTCGCTCAGTCTTATCATCCTTGAGGCGAGGCGCTTCTGTAGAGACTTCAAGTTATATCTGCCGCGTCCGCAGACCGAGGAGTCTCTTTCTATTCTTGCTGTTTAGTATTAGCCCTTCTGTATTTTCATTTCTTGTTAGACATTCTGGAGTTAGAGCTGTGTAGTACTTCTTAGCTTGTGATTCATGAGTTTCCGGGTCTTCGATTTATGTGTTGGTTTTGAGAGTTAAATATGGTGTTTGCCGAGCGGCACATTTATACACTGGTTATTTTCTTATTTCTGTTTTAAATTGTTTTACTTCCGCAAATTTTTGGTTTCTTTTTCGAAATTTAGGCTTACCTAGTCGTAGAGACTAGGTGCCGATACGATGGTTCACGGAGGGCGAACCGAGGTCGTGACAAGTTTGGTGTCAGTGCTCTAGGTTCATAGGAGTCATGGATCACAAGCCAGTTTATTAGAGTCTCGCTGATCGGTACGGAGACGTCTGTACTTATCTACGAGAGGCTATGTAACTGTTAGGAAAAAATCCCACTTCTTGATTTCCTCATCGTGCGACTTGATTCCTTGAGGCTTATGCCCTTGTTTCCTTCCTACTCAATCTTACGCGACGCGAACCGCTTGCTATAAATCGAGAATTGAAGAATTATAATGGTACTACAGATGTGGTGTGGGATGTTTCTCCCAGTATAGTTGGGTGAGCTATTGTCGTCGCCTTGCGGAACGATTTTTTTTCTATCGTTTCGGCTCGATAGTTGTGCTCCTAAGAGCTTGGAGGCTGTGCACAGGTTGCTATGGTGCTCGCGATTGGTTATCGCACAGTATTGACTTGATGGTAGGAGGCTTGCCTATATGTTGGGGCAGTGAATGAGTTTGAAATGAAACCTACTTAGTGCATGATTCAGAGATATGATATTTCACTTCCGGCGAAGGAAAAGCAATTGGCCTATGAATGTCCAGATTTGGGGTGATGGAGTAACGAGACTTGGTAAATTCGAGCGTGGTGGAATTTTTATCTGCGATGTAGTCGTCCTCGATTGTATGTGTTAAGTTCGCCGGTGTTATGGTCTTCTGCAATTCGCCCTTGGGGTAGGATATTGTGAAATAATATTGGAGAAAAGACTGTTGGATATCGCAGGGTGCGGTGGCTGAGGATTGAATCGGTGTTTCTAGTGTCAACGGCTCGAGAAAGATGATCTCCGGAAAGGTTTAAAGTTAGTAGCGAATTGTGGGTTCAAGTGCTACGAAGATAGATTTTATTAAGGCAACAACTGAGCAGCAAAGGATGAGGAAAGAGATGTGGGGAGTGTTAGGCGGTGGTTAAAATTTCTAGAAGGCCAGGTATAAGAAGCAAAGGTCGAGTGGTCGATTAGAGGGGTGAGTTCCGTCAAAGTGGGAGAGTGGCGGATTTGCATATGGGCTTTGTGCTAGGATGACTACGCACCTTAAGGAGAGTTTGGAACGACTTGGGAATTTTAGTGATTGACGATTGGGGTCCACGGATTTAATTTGAAGTATTGGGCTATTATGCGGCAGGAGATTTGATATAACAGAAAGGAGCTACTTGAAATGAAGAAGGTTACAACGTAACTTTGAATTGGAAGGATGTTGCCGCATATTTAATTGATGTCCACGGAGGGTGAATGGACTTGTGCAGCTTGACAGTGAGCTTGGATTCAGGATTTATGTCTTGTATAGAGGCGGGTTTCAAGGGAAGTGATTCTGCCGGATGCTTCGTCGAGAGGGTATTCATGTGCTAGAAGATTCATGGAGTTGATTATATTTGGGGCCAAGTCAGAGCGGGTGGCTCTCAACAACGGCCCTAGTGGATTCAAAGGGGCAAAGCGTGGTGCCTAATGATTTCGAGCCTATAGATACGGTTAAGAATCAAGCTTTGTAACAGCTTATGAGAAGAGGCACAAAATGTTTTATGATGTTTTTACTCGCAGTGTAGCATTTGGGAGGTATGAAATGGCTCGTGGGATTGAGACAACATGGTCTCGTGAATTCAAGGTCACTCGGGATGAGTGCGGATGGAGTATGTTATGTGTTCAATGGAGTCATTATTATTCTAAGGCAATCAAGAATTAATTTGGAAGAAGATAGATTGGTTAGCCATAGTTGAATTGGCATATTGGTGGTAGTGATCATTTCCTTCAACGTGATCAAGTTATGGAAGTGATTCGTGACGGCATGTTTGGGGCTTGTCGACCGCCGTAATTGATGTTATTCATAAGTATTCCACTGTTATGGCCTGTCATGTGTAGGCGGGTCCCGGAAGGGCTATGGTGGCTTAGACCACTACTTAGAGATTGCATATTCTACGGTTATGAAAATTCACCTGTATGTTGCTATGATTCTCCTAAAATGAGTTAAGTGAAAAGTTTTATATGATGAAGTATTAATCTATTAGTGGTTACGGAGCTATGATGAAAATCGTGTTCTATCGTATATTGGCATGTTGGTGCAGTGTGGTATGGAATTTGAAGTGAGGATCAAGGTTGCAGTTCGGTGTTGACAAGGATGTCACGAGCTTGGATGAGCAGTAAAGAAGTTTCGATGTTTAAAGTAAGTGGGTATCGTCTTCAGCGTCACTTGAGATCAGTATTTGTGAAAAAGGCCTTACATCCTGGTTATGGATTCTTGAACGCTTTCTCGGCATTAGCGCGGCTGGTGGTATAGATACACATATTTGTTGTCTGTTACGGAAGGTCGTGGGAGCGTGCCCCACAGGAAGATTGTATAAGTGTGGCATGTAGTCACTCGATTGATTTAAGATTTAAACCAAGTATGAAGACGGTGGTGATATCATTAATTTGAGAATTTATTCTTGGAGGGCACTCGACTTATTGGGTTGTGGACCGTGGAGGATTTGCCCCGGTTATGATGGTAGTTCTCGTGTGTTATGAGAAAAAGGGAGTTATTATGGACCTTCGAAAGGTTATTAGCCTAGTTCAGTGTGATCAGAATCAGCTTGAGGTCTGTGGATGGATCTAAATGTGAAAATGGGCTCTATAGCAGGCCAGATGTGTTCATTTCAGCAATGCGCTCCCTTGGACAAGTAGTCAGGGTACTATTTCGTCGTCAGCTATTTCATGTAATGATATATTGCGCCGTATGAGTTGTGAGACGGGTTGATGAGTTTCTTATGTGTTGAGGTTCCGCGTAGAGATGATGTTATATGAGCAGGATGGATCTCGAGATTCAGACCGTATATTGCACCTCAGTTGTGTTTGAGTTTTGTAGCCTATGGCACTATATGTCTCCCAGGGATGGTATTATGCACTTAGAGTGCTTGTGACCGATATTCGGAATTTTGTTATAATGAGCAGTTTAGCTCGATGTATATCTCCTTATGTGAATTCTATGAGTGGATCGGGTGGCACGCCGCCATGGGTATGTTATTTGGATCGAGTGGCACGCCGCCATGGGTATATTATTTGGATCGGGTTGCACGCCGCAACAGTGTGATATGGAGTACAGTTTTCTATATGCTATTTTTGTATGCCTTGCTTCCTATTTTCTAAGGAAAGTTCATATTAGTGCGTGAGTTGAGTAGTTCGTTCTAGAGTTCATTTTCCTTTTGTCGCGTTCGAGTTCATAGCCTATGGCACATTGTGGCATCATATGAGACTTTTAATCATGTCCTGGGTGGCTTATTGCCTGAGCGGTTCGCACTAGGTGAGACGAGATCATTGGATTTAGGATCAGTGCAATCTGATTATATGAAGTATATTAAGGAGCTAAGACCATTATTTGGTTCAGAATGAGGTGATGGTTCTTATCAGGAGTATAGGCCCAATGATTTGTTGATTTGGCAGCCGAGTATGAATTTCTATGCACCTCTTCCGTCTTGGCGGTATTGTAAGAGTTAGAGCAAGACCTATGTAGGTCATGAGGTGCAATGGGAGCATCAGATTCGTAGAATTTCGACTAATTTTATTAGAGAATGTTATTGTGGTCCTGTGAGTAAAGTGGTGCAAGGTGTGAAGTCAGCTAAGGTATGCAGTCATGTT
>NW_017680406.1:6884-13632 GCF_001879085.1 Nicotiana attenuata | reverse complement strand
TATTGATGGTTTGATTCAGCCGATTCGTCTCCAGATGGCTAGGGAGACTGGTAGTGAGATCAGCTTTCAGGAGGCGGCCAATGTGGCCCGCCGAGTTGAGATGGTTCTGGCACAGGGGGTAGCCATAGAGCAGACAAGAGACCCCGTCACTCAGGTCGTTTCAGTGGTGCCTCATCTGGAGGCACGGATTCTTATGATAGGGGTCAGCCCTCCAGGCCTTTCCAGTCAGCCCTCCAGGTTTCTCAGGGTGCCCTAAGTGATCGTGGTTACCGTGGGCATTATTCTGATCAGCAGTCCCTCAGTGTACCGTCAGCTCCCATCAGCGCACCGCCACTTCAGAGTTTCCGTGGAGGTCATTCAGGTCGCCAGGGCCAGCCACAACATTCAGAGGGGTGTTATGAGTGCGGTGAGTATAGTCACATCAGGAGAGCTTGCCCGAGATTGAGGGGTACTCAGTCGCAGCAGCAGGGTACCCGTCCTATGATTCAGGCACCGGATGCTCCACAGCCAGCTAGAGGTGGAGGTAGAGGCCATAGAGGTGGAGCTCAGACCGCCAAGGGCGGAGGTCAGCTAGCAGCAGATCGACCTAGGGATACAGTTCAGGGTGGTGGGGCCCACCCCCATTGCTATGCACTCCAGGTTAGGCCTGAGGCAGAGGCCTCAGATGCGGTGATCACAGGTATGGTTCTGGTTTGTGATCGAGATGCTTCAATACTATTTGATCCAGGATCTACGTATTCATATGTTTCATCTTATTTCGCACCATGCTTGGTCATGCCTAGTGATGCTTTGGGTATTCCTGTATATGTGTCTACACCGGTGGGTGACTCTATCGTGGTCGACCGAGTCCATCGTTCGTGTGTTGTAGTGATTGGGGGTCTTGAGACCCGTGTAGACTTGTTGCTCTTAGATATGGTTGACTTTGATATCATTCTGGGTATGGATTGGTTATCACCCTATCACGCTATCTTGGACTGCCATGCCAAGATCGTGACTTTAGCCTTACCGGGTATGCCTCGCTTAGAGTGGAGAGGGACTCAAGGTCATTCTACCCATAGTGTCATATCGTACGTGAAGGCTCGACGTATGGTCAAGAAGGGGTGTCTGGCCTATTTGGCCTATGTTCGTGATTCCAGTGCTGAGGTCCCTCCCATAGATTCTGTGCCTATTGTCCGGGAGTTTCCCGATGTTTTTCCTTCGGACCTGCCGGGTATGCCACCCAATAGAGATATCGATTTCTGTATTGATTTGGCTCCAGGCACCCAGCCCATTTCTATTCCGCCATATCGTATGGCCCCGCCGGAGCTGAAGGAGTTAAAGGACCAATTGCAGGATCTGTTAGATAAGGGTTTCATTAGACCCAGTGTTTCGCCTTGGGGCGCGCCAGTGTTATTCGTCAAGAAGAAGGATGGGTTGATGCAGATATGTATAGATTACCGGCAATTGAACAAGGTAACAATTAAGAATAAGTATCCACTGCCGAGGATTGATGATTTGTTCGACCAGCTTCAGGGTGCCAGGGTATTTTCCAAGATTGACTTGAGATCTGGCTACCACCAGTTGAGGATTAGGGGATCCGATGTCCCTAAGACAGCATTCCACACTCGGTACGGGCATTATGAGTTCCTGGTCATGTCGTTTGGGTTGACCAATGCCCCAGCAGCATTCATGGAGTTGATGAACCGAGTGTTCAGGCCATATTTGGACATATTCGTGATAGTCTTTATTGATGATATTTTGGTGTACTCCCGCAGCCAGGAGAAGCACGAGCAGCACCTTAGAGTGGTTCTTCAAACTCTGAGGGATAGTCAGTTATATGCCAAGTTCTCCAAGTGTGAGTTCTGGCTGAGTTCAGTAGCATTTCTGGGTCATGTTGTATCAGCTGAGGGTATTCAGGTGGACCCGAAGAAGATAGAGGCAGTCAAGAACTGGCCTAGACCAGCATCAACTACGGAGATTCGGAGTTTCTTGGGGTTAGCAGGCTACTACCGTCGGTTTGTGGAGGGGTTTTCATCTATTGCAGCCCCGATGACCAGGTTGACCCAGAAGGGTGCCCAGTTCAGATGGTCGGAGGAGTGTGAGGCGAGCTTTCAGAAGCTCAAGACAGCCCTAACTACGACACCGGTGTTGGTCTTGCCCACAGGATCTGGGCCTTATACCGTCTATTGTGATGCTTCCCGTATTTGACTTGGTGCTGTGAGCACGTGATTTTTGCCCTATATGAATTATTCCTAGAAATTCAAACAAACTGATTTCTTTCATTATTTTGCAATTTTGTGGATTTTTGTGACATTTTATGTTAATTGTTTGCATTTTTGTTTGTGCATTTCTATTAATGAAAAAACAAAAAATATGCTTGGCATGTGCATTTAGGGCTTAATTTCACATTTTAGGATTAATTAGTAATTAAGTTACTTTACAAAGAAGAAAATACATTGTTAATTGTTGAATTTGTCATGAGTTTACTTTTAAATAGGACTTTTAATCAATTTTTTTAGCTTAATTTTGGAAATAAATTAGGTCTTTATGTTAATTTTGCATTTTAATAAAATCAGAATAAATATAGAAAATACAAAAATAAATATAAAAAAAATTGAATAAAAAGAAAATTAAAAGAAAAAGGGCTGTTGAATTGAGCCCAACGTAGATGTCACCCGCCCAGGCCCAAAATTAAATCAACCCCAAGCCCAATCCCAAATATTACCCAACCCCACCCGGTCCAGCACCATCTTAAACAAAACGACGCAGTTCAGGCAAGCTCAATCTCAGCCCTTCATATCTTTTGATTCAACGGTCCACACCCCTTCCCTGGTTAATTATTAAACGGTCGGGAATATTAATTAAATCAAAAAGACCGTCTCTCTCTTCCTCGTATCTCCTCTGAGCTTCGCCGGAACCATGCCGCCGGTGAACGTTACTTAGGCCAATGGCTCCCAAAAACACACCCTCACACCGTCTCAATCCTCTCAACATGAATCCGTGATTCATTCCTCTCAAATCCCACTAGCTTTGCTCAAACAACCCAAACCCTAGCCGCCGCCGGCGAACGCCGGTCACTCCAACGCCTCCCAAATTAACACCCCAATATCCTTTCTTCCTCCTCTACCCAACCCCCATAGCCACTTGGCTCGAATACGACCGGAACGGCTCGAATATCTATTTCAAGTTTTCCGGCCAAAACCCTAAAATGGCCAAATTACATGCAACTGATGTCAAAGGGCCCCTGGACCTCCCTCGTAAGGAATGGATCGTCGATTAAAGCTCAAATGACCCTAAGCATGGCCGAATTTGGGAATAACCCGACTAGCCGGAGTTTTTTTTTCTCAGTAAGTTTCCTTAGGTTTCTTAACAGTTCTTTGTAATTGTTGTGTTAATTAGAGCCTAATCATATTTGTTTTGTGTCTTACTTAGTCAAGTTTAGGATCCAGTCTGATTGTTGTTTTGATTGAGTAGCTTTAATTCAAAAGATGTTCTTTAGATTTTCCGATTTAGTATTAAACCATGTTTTAATTCGGATAGATTGAATATTGATCGATTAAATGTGTAGGTTTGTAATGGTTTTAGATTTTTAGGCTTCATTTAGTGCTAGGTGATTAAATTAGTTCGTTGGTCTGTTAAACGTTCAGTCTGCCTGATAGATTGGTCTGCTTAAGGCAGGTAATTTTAGTTAGGAAGATGGGGTAGTTTGGGGAGTAAACAAGAGAAATAAATTCAGACTAGGGGAGGTTACATGTGATGGTAATTTAGGTCTTACTTGGGGAAGGGTAGGTCATAAAAGCTTCTAGTATGTTGTTCACCTATAAATAGGCATTCATTTGCCTTGATTCACAAGTTTTGGAGCCTCTAAATTCCCCTAAAAAATATCTCCAAAGCTGGGGATGAGCTGCAAATTTGAAATCCAAATCCAACACTCTCTTAGATCTTAGATCTTCAAAAAAAAGAAATCAAAAAAATATATACAAAAGCTACAAAAAAAAACTGTTACATTAGGCTACTTACTAGTTTTAGCAACTATATTCTTAGTAATTGAAGCGCTTCAAAATTTCTGGGTTAAGTTTGAAGTTGAATTTGGTGTATTCAAGTGGAATTCTGGTTTGTTGAGATTGTAAAAGGTCTGGGTTCATTTTCGAGGTCGTTTATGCTTATTCAAGTTGGGTTTGGTTTGAACTATTAGTTTTGTTCGATGTCAAACACTTCTGGATTATTGAATTCATTTCTGGACTGTTGTTTGATCATCTGCTCCTGTTTGTTCAACACTGCTGGTCGTTGTACATTGCTGCTGTTCATTACTGCCCTAGCTGACCTCTTCTCCTCCTTTTCTATTTTATTTCCAGGTACACATTCTCGAGATTGATTTGATGTATTTTTTGAGTTGAAATACTGAAATGAAAGGCTCACCTGTTTACCTCTTGAGATGTGTGTGTTCAAGTTGTCATACTAGAATAGATACTAAGTGATTTGCACTTGTTTAGGCTTACTTTAGATTTGTGTTTTCATTGTACAACTGGACTGAAAATTGGATTGTATAACTTGGACTGTGGACGATATTAGATTGTTAAACTTTGGATCTGATGTTCATTCTTTCTAAACTAGTAGTCTCAATGAAGTGTGGTTGGATTTCTGTGATCGCTGTAGTTTAGGATTGGAAACTGAGTAAAAAAAAGAAAAAAACAAAAGTTAAAACATAGATCCCTGTTTATACGAAGTCCAGGCACGATAACACTTCCTCAAGTAACAATTCCAGTAGTTCAGTTTTAGTAATGTTAGCTTAAATCAATCTGAAAATGATTAGTATGCCTTGTGTTATCAAAATTATGGTTTCCAGTTTGTTTATTTTGAATTGATACCTTCCTATCAATCATACTGATTCTACAAATTTTGCAGTAAGTATTGGATATAATTTGAACAGTTTGAAATAAATGTTGCAGCGTTCTTTTTAATTGAGGTTCAGTTTTGGTTAATGCTTGCTAATGGATTAAGGCTTGATAGCCTATTTCTGAATCGCTTGGCTTCAATTTCTGCTAATAAACAGCCTCGTCCAGCGTTAGCTCCTTCCTCATTGGGCTGGCAATGGGCCTGAGTGCTTGAACGGCCCTCATGATCTAGGCTGCTTAATCTCTCCTTCTGTTTGGACTGATGGGCGGCCCAATGTGATAGGAATCCAATCCGCCATAGGTTTTGGTAATTGAAACATGGGTAATGGACTGCTATGCCAAGCATTAGTGGAGTTAATTTGAATTGTAGAAATAACCATAGATAGAAGAATCATAAGACCTTTTAGGACATCCTTTTAAAATAAATGAAGTGCGCTCTGCCAAACAAAACACATAAATTGCGGGGCCTTCATTAATTGCTCATGTTAAAATACCTAGACTTCGGGACAGGCTGTTTAGCGAATTCCGCAGCCTTTCCCAAAGATAATAACACGCTCGCTACTTTAGGCGCGTATTTTAAATAAGTTTACCTTCTTAAGTACGGGTGCACATTTATGTGACCCAAATCCGAATCTCAACGAAGTCGAAATGTGTTAACAATCACGGGTGCACTGGTGCGACGTGGTTCGAGATGCATTTTCACGACGTTGCAATTCTTATAAATATAAAAATAATAAAAGCGGCTTACTAATAAAGGCACATGAGTTTGGGACATGTTTTGAAATTAGATAAAATCAAATACAACAGTTGAGCGACCGTGCTAGAACCACGGAACTCGGGAATGCCTAACACCTTCTCCCGGGTTAACAGAATTCCTTACTCGGATTTCTGGTTCGCGGACTGTTAACAGAGTCATAATTTCCTCGGATCGGGATTCAACCGGTGACTTGGGACACTATTAATCTCCCAAGTGGCGACTCTGAATATTAATAACAAGTCCCGTTCCGATTGTCCTTCAATTGGAAAAACTCCTTTACGCCCTTGCGGGTGTAGGAAAAAGGAGGTGTGACAGCTCTGGCGACCCTGCTGGGGATGAGAACCCAGAACTTTGGTTCAGGGTTCAGAATTCGAGCTTAGATATATTGTTGTATTTGGCTTTGTCTGATTTTCCTACATGTTTCATGCTAAATGTGCAAAATGTTGCTTTTTACCGCTTTGATATTATCTGAACTGTATATAAACTGTGCCGCAACCCTTCTCTTCTCACCTCCGGGGATGTGCTTACTGGTTGAGACTCCCTATTCTGTTAGTGTCAATACCCTGAAATAAGAAAGAGGCCGGACAAGTTACTAAGCCGGATGGCCTTTTGGTTCCCGGTACGTAGCCCCCTCCTCGACTCGAGTTGTCCGCTCGGGTACACAGTCTAGAACACATACCCAGGTTTTGAACCTAGAATAACTTGACTTCATGCCGATCCCTAGTAGGAACGCTTATCTGCTTCATGTGCATATGATTTAGGGGACTCAACACAGGGGTTGGGTCCGTCTAGGACAGGTTTACCCGGAATAATGGACCATCCTGACGCATCCTACTTGTGCATTTATTTGTTTTGGACTCGCATGCTGACCGGCTTTGAATATCTGGAAAAAAAAAATTTAGAAAAAAAAACAAAAAGAGAAAAAGAGAAAATAGCAGTGTAGAGAGTTAATTTCCTATATTAGAAACCCAATGTCCAAGTAGAGCCGAAATGCTGCTGAATTTTTGAGAAAATGGAAAAAAAAAAGAAAAATGGAAAGAAAACAAAAAGAAAGTTTAATTTTACTTATATTAGTTTATTTTATTTTAGTTCTACTGTAAAGAAAAATAATAAAAAG
>NW_017680406.1:0-4912 GCF_001879085.1 Nicotiana attenuata | reverse complement strand
CAAGACTTTGTCCGATACTTTCAATGCAAATCAAGTGTTACCCCAGACCGCACCTTGCTATCTAAGATGGAAAACAGGCCGGAGGAAAGCTTTAATGAGTTTGGGCTCAGATGGAGGGAGCAGGTTGCTCGAGTCAGTCCCCCGATCAGCGAAGAAGAAATGGTTAAGCTTTTTCTACAGGCCCAGGGACCCACCTACTACAGTCATTTGATCCCGGCCTTGGGTAAGCCTTTCAATGATGTGTTAAAAATGGGGGAGCTAGTGGAAGAAGGAATCAAGTCAGGCAAAATCGTGAGTCGTTCGGAAGCCAGTCAGAACGTACCAGTAAGCTTGGTTGGAAGAAAGAGGAACAGAAAAGACGATCCGATAGGTTTTCCTGATCAACACTTCCGGCCTCGACATCGTCCCTGTGGTTATCCTTGTGCATTAGATGACCTTCCTCGATGCTACTTCTCTCCACAGAAATCCCAAAGTCGCACATCACATTCTCAGTACCCAGCTCCTCAAAATGCCCATCTACCCCCGCGAGCTTCCCAAAAACACCCCGGCTCAGGTTTCCGGCCCAATCCGGCATGTAAGAATGAGAGGTTACGAAAGAAGAAAGACTTCACTCCGTTGGGAGAATCATACGCCAGTCTGTTTCAGCGGTTAAGGACACTGGACATGATGAAGCCGATTCAGATAAAAGTGCCGAACCCTCCTCCAAAGAAGTTCGATCCTTCTCAACAGTGCGCATACTGCTCAGGTGCCATGGGGCACGACATAGAGAAATGTTGGAATCTGAAGAATGCAATTCAAAAGCTTATTGATGCAGGCGACATCGTCGTGCAAAATCCAGATGCAACAAACACTGGCCAAGATCCGTCTCCTGTGCACAATGAGACGCATATGGTGGGTATGATTGATCGTGAGAATGAGCCGGTAGAAGAAACCCAGAAGCAGTTTGCTCAGAACAACGTGATGAAGATTTGTGAAAATTCCAGCAATCTTGGTGTGAAATTCAGTGGCTAAGACGACGTCACGCTTGGTAATTGGAAAGACGCTCCATCTCTTGGAGTTTTGGTGGTTTATTTTGTTGTCATTTCTGTTGTCCGGGTTATTTCAGGGTTGTAATCCGGATTTTGTCTTGTTACTCAAACCCTTCTATCCTTCCACTTTGTCTTGTTTGTCTCGTCGTAGTAGCTTGTGTAGTGCTGTTTAGGTTTGTTCAAGGGTTGTAACTCTAGTCTAGTTTGCTTGTTTCGTTGTTTAACGCCTTTCACCATCAGTCTAATGCAATTCTCTGTCTCCCGCCATTTCTAGTCATTTTATCTGGTTCCTTTCTCCTTTTGCAATTCTTTTCATGCTGGTTCTGGTGACATGACATGCACGCATAATTCTCAGCCTGGTTTTATAAGTCAGTTTAGTAATGAAGCAATAAAACAATATTAAAGATGTAAGAACAGCTGAGGGATTTTGAAATCTCTTCGAGCCCAAATTGTGTGAAACTGGGTCAGACGGAACATAATACTGGGGAAATGCATCATGCCACATCGGCTTGAAACCAAAGGCAAGTTTGCCTCAAGTCTACAAGGGCCGCTCGTGGTACCGAGGTTGTTGTCCAAATGGTGCTGGGTAATTGACAAATACAGAAGGCAAATGTGTGGATATGGTTAGTAATTCTGGTGCAATCAAATGTTACATATGTTTTCCTCAGCTTGTTTAATCGTGTAGTTTGTACTTGGCATGTTTTGGAGATTGAGATGACGAAGGCATTTTGTTCTGCTATCCAAACACTTTATCATTTTTTTTACCCCTTTGAGCCTCGGTTATTTTCTTGCATACCCCTCTTTCGGAATCAATAATAAAACTCGTAAGCCTGAGCGGGGAAAGAAAGTGGAGAAACAAGAGAAAAACAGTGAAAAAGGAAAAAGAAAAGAAAAGAAAAGAAAAAAAAAGAAGAGAAAGGAAGAGAAAAGGAAAAAAGAAGGGGAACAGAAGGAAAAACAAAGAAAAAAAAGCATAGAAAGTAAAAACAGAAAAAAGAAGAGGAAAGAAATGAAAAGAAAGAAAAGAAAAGTGGAAGAAAAGGAAAGATCGCAACAAGGAATGTAGTTTTATGTTATGAACTACGTTTGACTTGATTCCGAAAGGATACGTAGGCAGCCTCTCTCTGAGGTTCAGTCACACCAAAATAAAATTCAAAAGTCCCCAAGAAAGAAACTGGGGCAGAAGTTGTGGTTGTTGTAAGAAATCTGATTTCGAAATTTGTAATTTTGAACCCATGTTGAATTGTTTTGAGCCTTTGATACCCTTTCTTCCTAACCCTGTCCAAAAGCCTGCATTACGGTCCAAAGAAAGACCTTCTGATCAATCTTCGAGAGACGCCGAGTAAAGCGAGTAGAGGTGAACCATATCAGGGGCAACACTCCAGTCCAAACAAGGGAAATGAAGAATGAGAGAGTCTTGATGATAAATGTCCTCACGGGCACCATAAGGCAAAGTAAGCTGAGAGAAATAAAAATGAGAGAGTCTTATTGGTGAAAACCTTCACAGGCACCATAAGGCGATAGCGAGGTGAGAGAAAGACCAAAATGAGAGAGGCTTGATGGTGAAAGCCTTTCGGGCACTACAAGTCGAATAAGGATAGTGAATCAGATTGGATAAGCGGAGCATTGAAGCCCAATTTCACGGTAAAAAGGCACGACAAGAGTTGAACATCAGATTTGCTTAACAGAATAGGCCGCAGGTGCATGTCATGGTCATTAGAGTGGGTATCCACATCCAATAGGTTTCTACTTTGTAGTTTTCTTGTTAGGAATCATCTCTTCCCATTGTCCTCTACTCTGTTCTTTTTTTGTTTTGTTTACTTCCTCTTCTTGAGTATGTCTGGTCAGAACAAGTAAGAAATGACTTCAAAATTTGCCACCAGCTTTCCAATTGCACAAAACGGGGTCTGGCTAACACATCAAAATGTCATAAGTCAGGAAAAAAACAACAAGCGCATTGAGCTAGTAACAATCAACATGCTTTGGGATCCTTGTGAAATACAAAGGTTTGGTACATATCAATTCATGAACAATGCAACAAGATGGAAGGTGCTTGGTGAACGGATCAGAGATATTTTCTGTGGTAAGATTGACAAAAGGTGGTTGAACAGTGACAAGCAGGGTCTTCAACTAGAAATCAAAGTTATCAGGGCGAGTGAAGGAACAATAGACCTCGAGGCCAAGGCCAGTGATTTAAATCAGGAAAGAACAACATGCGCGATGAGTTGGTAACAATCAATATGCTTTGGAAGTTCATGTGAAACACAAAGGCTTAGTAGATGTTAATTCATGAACAATGCAACAGATGAAGGGTTGGGTGAATAGCTCAAAGGTATTTCCTGTGATAAGATTGATAAAAGGGTGTTAAACCAGTGACGAGCAAGACTTTCCAAGCTGAAGTCAAAGTTATCAATGCAAATGAGGGAGCCGTAGACCTTAAGGACAGGACCAGTGGTTTAAGGAAAGAAAGAACAGCATACGCAATGAAGGGGTGACAAGTGTCGTGCTTTGGGGTTCATATGAGACACAAAGGTTGGTAAATGTCAGTTCAGGAGCAATGCAACAGATAGAAAGTGTTGGGTTTGAGCGAGAAGAGGTATTTTCTGTGTTAAGGTTTACAAAGGAAGTAGTTAGTCAAGGAACAAGCGGGGTCTTCGAATGGAAATCAGTTGTCATGGCAAGTGAAGGAGCAACAGACCTCAAGGCCAAGGCCAGTGGTTTAAGTCAAGAAAGAACAGCAAACACACGGAGTGGGGGCAATAGACGTGCTTTGGGGTTCATATGAGACACAAAGGTTGGGGAGGCACCAGTTCATGCAACGCAACAAATAGAAGATATTGGGTCCGAACGGAGAAAAGGAATTTTATGTGATAGGGACGACAGAGAAAAGGGTTAGTCCATAAACAAGCAAGGTCCTCGAGTGGAAGTCAGTCATCATGGGAAGCGAAGGAGCAATCGCTCTCAAAGTCAAGGCCACAAACCAACCACCACATTTTAAACTGACAAGATTTTTCTTTGATTGAAACAGGGGCAGAAATTTCATTCGTTTCGGAGAAACCCACCTCAAGGAAAGGCAGGCACCAGACATGTTTGACGGTAAGTTTTCAGGATCCTCCTGGAAAATGGGACTTAGTTTAAATTTTAAAGCAATCATGAGTAACATAATTTAGCATAAATGTACCCCAAGGAACATAAGTTGGTTTCAAAGTTGCCTGTTTAAGATAGGACTCAATTAGGAGTTGTCAGGACCCTCCTGAATAATGGGACACAGTTTTAAGATCTCCTTTAGATAACAAGATACTGTTGTAGGATAGTATAATTCAGCCGTAGAATTGGCACTCATAAGATAAGACTTGAATTTTGATTTTCAGGTCCCTCCTGGATAATGGGACGTAGTTTTAAGGTCTGCTTAGATAACAAGATATAGATAACAAGGTCTGCTTAGGTTAAAACTGTTTTTTTTAACTAGAAGTTGCAAGGACCCTCCTGGATAATAGGGAGTAGTTAAGACTTATTAGATAACAAATGTAGTAGGGGTAATACCTTTAGAAGATATAACATAGGTTCGTAACTGTTAGGAGTTGTCAGGACCTCCCTGGATAATAGGACTTAGCTTTCAAATTCTTATAATAGTTGGTAGAATAATTCAGTTCAACACTCACATCTGTGCCCAGCCACCAAACTGGGGCAAAAAATCTTCTTTGTTTGTCTATTTTGTTGAAATCAGGCGCCCACCTGGAGAATAAGGGAATACATTTCAAGTTTCAGCAATCAGGTGCCCACCTGGAGAACAAGGGAATACATTTCAAATTTCAGCAATCAGGTGCCCACCTGGAGAACAAGGGAATACATTTCAAATTTCAGCAATCAGGCGCCCACCTGGA
>NW_017680405.1:13347-13634 GCF_001879085.1 Nicotiana attenuata | reverse complement strand
TGGCAAAAGGCGACTAGGGAATGGAGGCCCTATGTCTAAAAAGCTCAACTCAGGGATTGGAGCCCTAATGTTGGAAAAAGCCGACTAGGGAATGGAGACCCTATGTCTAAAAAGCTCAACTCAGGGATTGGAGCCCTAATATTGGCAAAAGGCGACTAGGGAATGGAGGCCCTGTGTCTAAAAAGCTCAACTCAGGGACTGGAGCTCTAATGATGGCAAAAGGCGACTAGGGAATGGAGGCCCTATGTCTCAAAAGCTCAACTCAGGGATTGGAGCCCTAATGTTGG
>NW_017680405.1:5188-8479 GCF_001879085.1 Nicotiana attenuata | reverse complement strand
GACTAGGGAATGGAGGCCTTATGTCTAAAAATTTAACTCAGGGATTGGAGCCCTAATGTTGGCATATGGCGACTAGGGAATGGAGGCCCTATGTCTAAAAATCTCAACTCAGGGATTGGAGCCCTAATGTTGGTAAAAGGCGACTAGGGAATGGAGGCCCTATGTCTAAAACTACAACTCAGGGATAGGAGCCCTAATGTTGGCATATGGCGACTAGGGAAAGGAGGCCCTATGTCTAAAAAGCTCAACTCAGGGATTGGAGCCTTAATGTTGGCAAAAGGCGACTAGGGAATGGAGTCCCTATGTCTAAAAGCTCAACTCAGGGATTGGAGCCCTAATGTTGGTAAAAGGCGACTAGGGAATGGAGGCCCTATGTCTAAAAAGGCACAACTCAGGGATTGGAGCCCTAATGTTGGCAAAAGGCGACTAGGGAATGGAGGCCCTATGTCTAAAAAGGCACAACTCAGGGATTGGAGCCCTAATGTTGGCAAAAGGCGACTAGGGAATGGAGGCCCTATGTCTAAAAAGGCACAACTCAGGGATTGGAGCCCTAATGTTGGCAAAAGGCGACTAGGGAATGGAGGCCCTATGTCTAAAAAGGCACAACTCAGGGATTGGAGCCCTAATGTTGGCAAAAGGCGACTAGGGAATGGAGGCCCTATGTCTAAAAAGGCACAACTCAGGGATTGGAGCCCTAATGTTGGCAAAAGGCGACTAGGGAATGGAGGCCCTATGTCTAAAAAGGCACAACTCAGGGATTGGAGCCCTAATGTTGGCAAAAGGCGACTAGGGAATGGAGGCCCTATGTCTAAAAAGGCACAACTCAGGGATTGGAGCCCTAATGTTGGCAAAAGGCGACTAGGGAATGGAGGCCCTATGTCTAAAAAGGCACAACTCAGGGATTGGAGCCCTAATGTTGGCAAAAGGCGACTAGGGAATGGAGGCCCTATGTCTAAAAAGGCACAACTCAGGGATTGGAGCCCTAATGTTGGCAAAAGGCGACTAGGGAATGGAGGCCCTATGTCTAAAAAGGCACAACTCAGGGATTGGAGCCCTAATGTTGGCAAAAGGCGACTAGGGAATGGAGGCCCTATGTCTAAAAAGGCACAACTCAGGGATTGGAGCCCTAATGTTGGCAAAAGGCGACTAGGGAATGGAGGCCCTATGTCTAAAAAGGCACAACTCAGGGATTGGAGCCCTAATGTTGGCAAAAGGCGACTAGGGAATGGAGGCCCTATGTCTAAAAAGGCACAACTCAGGGATTGGAGCCCTAATGTTGGCAAAAGGCGACTAGGGAATGGAGGCCCTATGTCTAAAAAGGCACAACTCAGGGATTGGAGCCCTAATGTTGGCAAAAGGCGACTAGGGAATGGAGGCCCTATGTCTAAAAAGGCACAACTCAGGGATTGGAGCCCTAATGTTGGCAAAAGGCGACTAGGGAATGGAGGCCCTATGTCTAAAAAGGCACAACTCAGGGATTGGAGCCCTAATGTTGGCAAAAGGCGACTAGGGAATGGAGGCCCTATGTCTAAAAAGGCACAACTCAGGGATTGGAGCCCTAATGTTGGCAAAAGGCGACTAGGGAATGGAGGCCCTATGTCTAAAAAGGCACAACTCAGGGATTGGAGCCCTAATGTTGGCAAAAGGCGACTAGGGAATGGAGGCCCTATGTCTAAAAAGGCACAACTCAGGGATTGGAGCCCTAATGTTGGCAAAAGGCGACTAGGGAATGGAGGCCCTATGTCTAAAAAGGCACAACTCAGGGATTGGAGCCCTAATGTTGGCAAAAGGCGACTAGGGAATGGAGGCCCTATGTCTAAAAAGGCACAACTCAGGGATTGGAGCCCTAATGTTGGCAAAAGGCGACTAGGGAATGGAGGCCCTATGTCTAAAAAGGCACAACTCAGGGATTGGAGCCCTAATGTTGGCAAAAGGCGACTAGGGAATGGAGGCCCTATGTCTAAAAAGGCACAACTCAGGGATTGGAGCCCTAATGTTGGCAAAAGGCGACTAGGGAATGGAGGCCCTATGTCTAAAAAGGCACAACTCAGGGATTGGAGCCCTAATGTTGGCAAAAGGCGACTAGGGAATGGAGGCCCTATGTCTAAAAAGGCACAACTCAGGGATTGGAGCCCTAATGTTGGCAAAAGGCGACTAGGGAATGGAGGCCCTATGTCTAAAAAGGCACAACTCAGGGATTGGAGCCCTAATGTTGGCAAAAGGCGACTAGGGAATGGAGGCCCTATGTCTAAAAAGGCACAACTCAGGGATTGGAGCCCTAATGTTGGCAAAAGGCGACTAGGGAATGGAGGCCCTATGTCTAAAAAGGCACAACTCAGGGATTGGAGCCCTAATGTTGGCAAAAGGCGACTAGGGAATGGAGGCCCTATGTCTAAAAAGGCACAACTCAGGGATTGGAGCCCTAATGTTGGCAAAAGGCGACTAGGGAATGGAGGCCCTATGTCTAAAAAGGCACAACTCAGGGATTGGAGCCCTAATGTTGGCAAAAGGCGACTAGGGAATGGAGGCCCTATGTCTAAAAAGGCACAACTCAGGGATTGGAGCCCTAATGTTGGCAAAAGGCGACTAGGGAATGGAGGCCCTATGTCTAAAAAGGCACAACTCAGGGATTGGAGCCCTAATGTTGGCAAAAGGCGACTAGGGAATGGAGGCCCTATGTCTAAAAAGGCTCAACTCAGGGATTGGAGCCCTAATGTTGGCAAAAGGCGACTAGGGAATGGAGGCCCTATGTCTAAAAAGCTCAACTCAGGGATTGGAGCCCTAATGTTGGTAAAAGGCGACTAGGGAATGGAGGCCCTATGTCTAAAAACTCAACTCATGGATTGGAGCCCTAATGTTGGCAAAAGGCGACTATGGAATGGAGGCCCTATGTCTAAAAAGCGCAACTCAGGGATTGGAGCCCTAATGTTGGCAAAAAGCGACTAGGGCATGGAGGCCCTATGTCTAAAAAGCTCAACTCAGGGATTGGAGCCCTAATGTTGGCAAAGGCGACTAGGGAATGGAGGCCCTATGTCTGAAAAGCTCAACTCAGGGAATGGAGCCCTAATGTTGGTAAAAGGCTAGGGAATGGAGGCCCTATGTCTAAAAAGCTTAACTCAGGGATTGGAGCCCTAATGTTGGCAAAAGGCGACTAGGGAATGGAGGCCCTATGTCTAAAAAGCTCAACTCAGAGATTGGAGCCCTAATGTTAGCAAAAAAAGGCGACTAGGGAATGGAGGCCCTATGTCTAAAAATCTCAACTCAGGGATTGGAGCCCTAATGTTGGCAAAG
>NW_017680405.1:0-292 GCF_001879085.1 Nicotiana attenuata | reverse complement strand
AAAAGGCGACTAGGGAATGGAGGCCCTATGTCTAAAAAGCTCAACTCAGGGATTGGAACCCTAATTTTGGCAAAAAGGCGACTAGGGAATGGAGGCCCTATGTCTAAAAACTAAACTCAAGGATTGCAGCCCTAATGTTGGCAAAAGGCGATTAGGGAATGCAGGCCCTATGTCTAAAAAGCTCAACTCAGGGATTGGAGCCCTAATGTTAGCAAAAAAAGGCGACTAGGGAATGGAGGCCCTATGTCTAAAAAGCTCAACTCAGGGATTGGAGCCCTAATGTTGGAAAAAG
>NW_017680404.1:2499-13637 GCF_001879085.1 Nicotiana attenuata | reverse complement strand
GGTAGTTTAGGCATGGAAAAGGGTAGTTTAATCAGATTTGGTAATTGAAGTATAGTAAGGGTAGAATAGGAATTGTAATTGGCATAGAACCTTCTAGGATGGACTATAGTGCAGATTTCAGTAAAATTAGGGTAGTTACTTGTGTGACAAGTCAGAAAATAAAGGATAAAAATAGAATTAAAATAGGGACTAATGGGTAAAAAGGAAAATCTGAAATTGGACCCTAAGTTCACCTATAAATAGGCATTCATTTGCCTTGATTCACAAGTTTTGGAGGCCTAAAATCCCCCCCCCCCCAAAAGTGTTTACAGATCTGAAGTCTGAAATTCAAAAAAATTCAAAAACCAAAAACAAAAACAGTAGAAAAATCCAAAAAAAATACTGCTCTATTGGGACTCTCTTAGATCAAGTTTGAATTTCATTTGTAGATCAAGTTTCAGTTCAACAAGGGTTAAAAATGGTTTGAGTACCTTCTAGATCTTGTTTGGTTCAAGTTCAGGGACTTCTGGTTGATTTCGAGTGTATTTTGGTCCAATCATATCCGGTTTCATCTGCTTTTGGTGTTTAATTTGCTGCTAGTCATTCCTGGGTTTGCTGTGGTATTTTTGGATTTGAAAGTGATCTAGCTGCTTTGAATTTGGGCTGCTGTTCGTTACTGCTTTAGCTGACTTCCCCCTTCTTCACTTTTGTTCTAATTTCCAGGTATATTCTTAGGCTCAAGTGATGTGGAAGCTTGTATTAACCTGCATGAACATAATCTGTTGTTGTTGTTTAGGAAATCCAGTTTAAGTACACGCATTTGACCTCACAAGTGATGTACTCTTCCATTGAAATGAAATGAAGTGATGATTCAAGGCTGTGCTCATTGTGAATGTTATGGATGTGATTAGTTTAGAACTATGTAATGGTATAATTTCAGTGCATGTGATACGTTAAAACTTGGACTGTTTGACTAAGTACGATTCCTGCTATCTTAACTCGTATATGAATTTTATAGACTGTTAAGTTGGCTCAGTCAGTTAGTGATGTTAAATTGATTCAATGTGTTGTTAGTATAGCATAGGATAATGTGAGGTAGCTTCCTTTGTTAGTAGTGTTTAAAAAATTAACCCATGTTTCAGTGTTAACTTCAATTCTGTTTTAATCAGGGGAACATGAGACTGGTTTATTTTAGCTGAAATAGCAATTAGATTGTTACTACCATCGAATCTCAAGCAAAGCCTAAGTAATTGCCTAATTGGTTGATGGGGCTGGGACGTTTGGATTTGCATCCAGGCGCAATTCGCTGTCTCTGCCTGGGCTCGATTTGGGAGCCATGCTTATCAGCTACACTTGAATATGCCTAATCACACCTGGGCCAACTTTTCTAATAGTAGGCCCCAAAGCGTTGGGCCTTGGACATTTGGACTGCATATCCTTGATTCTGAGTTATAAATTGGCAAGGCTTAGTAGTCTGTTTAAATTGACGCAGCCTCCGTTGGGCCAGGGTCCATGTTCGACTGGATTTTGCTTATGGATTGAAATTTAATTCACATGTCCTGGGCTTGTCTTTGAGCCCAAAGGCATATCTAAGTCAATGATAAACTAATTAGGACTTTTTCCTTTTATTTTAGAGACGAAATTAAGTAGAGAATTGTAGTTGCTTTTAGGTTGGCCTTAAAATAAATGAGACGAGCCTCGCCAAATCAAAACATATAAATTGCGGGGCCCTCATTAAACGATTATATAAAAAATATTTAGAAACTCGGGACATGCCATTTAGCGAATTTTCATGGCTTCCCACAAAGTTAATAAGACGCTAGCCACTTTAGGCGCATTTTTTTAATAATTTTACCATCCTAAATACGGGTGCACATTTATGTGACCCAAATCCAAATCTCAACGAAGTCGAAATGCGTTAACAATCATGGGCGCACTGGTGCGACGTGGTTCGAGACGCATTTTTACGACGTTGCAATTCTTATTGAAAAATGAAAATAAAAGTGGTTTACTAATAAAAGCATAAGCTAGAACATGTTTTGAAATTAGATAAAAGCAAATACAACAGTTGAGCGACCGTGCTAGAACCACGGAATCCGGGAATGCCTAATACCTTCTCCCGGGTTAACAGAATTCCTTACTCGGAGTTCTGGTTCGCGGACTGTTAACAGAGTCATAATTTCCTCGGATCGGGATTCAAACGGTGACTTGGGACACCATTAATCTCCCAAGTGGAGACTCTGAATTTTAATAACAAATCCCGTTCCGATTGTCCTTTAAGTGGAAAAACTCCTTACGCCCTCGCGGGTGTTGAAAAAGGAGGTGTGACAGCTCTGGCGACTCTGCTGGGGATCGAACCCAGAATCTCTGTTTCAGGGTTTAGAATTCGAGCTTAGATATATTGTTGTATTTGGTTATATCTGATTTTCCTACATGTTTCATGCTAAATGTTGCTTCTTACCGCTTTGACATTATCTGAATTGTATATAAACTGTGGCGAAACCCTTCTCTTCTCACCTCCGGGGATGTGCTCACTGGTGGAGACTCCCTATTCTGTTAGTGTCATACCCTAAAATAAGAAAGAGGCCGGACAAGTTACTAAGCCGGATGGCCTTTTGGTTCCCGGTACGTAGCCCCCTCCGCGACTCGAGTTGTCCGCTCGGGTACACAGTCTAGAACACATACCCAGGTTTTAAACCTAGAATAACTTGACTTCATGCCGGATCCCTAGTAGGAACGCTTATTTGCATCACGTGCATATGACTTAGGGGACTCAACACAGGGGTTGGGTCCGTCTAGGACAGGTGTACCCAGAATAATGGACCATCCTGATGCATCCTACTTGTGCATTTATCTGTTTTGGACTCGCATGCTGACCGGCTTTGAATATTTGGGAAAAAGTGAAAAAAAAAACAAAAAAGAGAAAATAGCAATGTAGAGAGTTAATTTCCTATATTAGAAAACCCAATGTCCAAGTAGTGCCGAAATGCTGCCGAATTTTTGAGAAAATGAAAAAAAATGGAAAAGAAAAACAAAAAGAGTTTTATTTTTAAATTAGTTTATTTTATTTGCCACTGAAAAGAAAATATAAAAAAGAGTCCTGCTTTCAGAAATAGTGTATTTACCAACAAAAACAAAAAAAAAAAAGAAAATACAAAAAAGAGTCTTGTTTTCAAAAATAGTTAGATTTATTTTGCCCGAACTACGCTGGTTTGATTCTCACCGGATGTGAGATACGTAGGCAACCATCATCGGGTCCAACCTCCCCTTTTCAAAAATAGCCAAAAATGCCAAATTTTTTAATTTCGTCATGAATAAGTCGGGTGCCGCCATTCTTGTTTAAACTAAGCCGAATGTCCCCAAAAGGGCGCCGGAAGGCTGTTTTTGCAAGAACAGCCACCCTGAGTCAGTTCAACGGTTAACAGACACAGCCTTAAAATCTTCTCCCCGAAGTGCTGAAAGGCCGTAACTGCAAAACCGGCCGTTTGTTTTAAAATTGGAAATTTGAACAAAAATAGTGTCATTTTTTTCCTTTTAGGTCAAAATAAGTGATTAAATCACCTTAATAAATGTGCAGGATGAGCACGATTCAAAATAAGGGGAACTTGCATATAGGCCCGCGGCGAGACCGAATGATGTCCCGCGGGCGCCAGGAGCTTTAATGTATTCATGATTGTCTTCTGAGTCTGTATTTCCTTTTCTACTGGAGTCTGTAAAAGTCAGTCAGTTGATTAAGTCTGTATTTTCGTTTAAAGTAGAATAGGGATGATGGAGTCTGTAGTTCTTTTCTGCATTAGAGTCTGTTAGTTGTTTAATCTGTCAGTTTTGAGTCTTTGTAATAGACGTATTTTCTATCAATAAAATTGAAAATCCCAAAAAATATTTTGCTTCTACTTTACATTTATTCTGCAAGAACTACGCTCGGTCTGATTCACGCGGGGTCGTGATACGTAGGCAATCTCCATAGGATTCGACCATAACCAAAAGAAAAGAAAAAAAAACGAGAAAAGAGAGGAAAAACCACAAAAGGCAAAAAGAAAAAAAAAAGCGGAAAAACAAAACTCAAGAAAGGAAGGAAATAGGAACGAGAGAGGACAAAGGCAGGAGTAAAGAACAAAAAAAAGGAAAAAGAAGGAAAAACAAAGGAAGAAAAGTTTGCAATTGGAAATAAGGAAAAGCCGGGATGACGCATGCGCCCGATCAAAAGCTGTTACCAATGTGTTAAATGCCCTAACGCTAACGTGATGGTTTCATTTTGCCATATCATTTCAGACAGGTGGTTGGTTTGTGGTTTTAAAAGTAACTTTTCCCTGCAACACAAAGGCAAAAGGCAATGGCAGAGAACAACAGAACTGAGTTGCTTGATACCAATGTTCGACAACAGTTGGTGGAACGGGATAATGGGTTGGTTGAAGAGGTGCGGATGCTGAGACAACACATGACAAACATGTATCAAGCTTGGATGACTGGAAAGGCGCCACCCCCGCCACCACCAATTTTCCCGGACGCTACCCAAACTCCCAACACAATGCCGGATGATCCTCCATATTCTCTAGATACATCCGCTTATCACGCTCGCCCCAACTACCCTAGTAGCTCCATCGCTCATCCTTCAGTCACTTTTCCCCAATATTGCCCTCCTGTCATATCCGTTACCCCAGACAATGAACATCCACTCAACGCATGTAATGCCCGATTTCACCCTTCAGAGGTTGCCCAGAAGGTCCTTGATCCATACAAGAAGAGCTCCCAGGACGAGCAGATTCATGGTAGAAATGAAAGGGTTACGGGAAGAACAGGGCGAGAAGAGGTACCCAGGAAATCGACAAGCACAGAGCTGTCCTTAAGGGACAAGCGAAGAGTGGAAGGCCAGGGTGGCATGACTTGCAAAGGACCGATTGTGCCACATGACACCCGTCTGCCCGCAGGATTCAAAGTACCAGACTTTAACTTGTACGATGGGCGTGGAGATCCGGTAGCCCACCTGAGGACCTATTGCAACGAAATGAGGATTGTTGGAGAGAAAGATGACGTGATGATGGCATATTTCAGTAAAAGCCTAAATGGGGCAACTTTGGATTGGCATGGTCGTCAAAATATTGATGGGTGGCTTACATTGGGCGACATGGCTCAAGACTTTGTCCGATACTTTCAACGCAAATTAAGTGTTACCCCAGACCGCACCTTGCTATCTAAGATGGAAAAGAGGCCAGAGGAAAGCTTTAATGAATTTGGGCTCAGATGGAGAGAGCAGGTTGTTCGAGTCAGTCCCCCGAGCAGCAAAGAAGAAATGGTTAAGCTTTTTCTACAGGCCCAGAGACCCACCTACTAGAGTCATTTGATCCCGGCCTTGGGTAAGCCTTTCAATGATGTGTTAAAAACGGGGAAGCTAGTGGAAGAAGAAATCAAGTCAGGCAAAAGCGTGAGCCGTTCGGAAGCCATTCAGAACATACCAGTAAGCTTGGTTGGAAGAAAGAGGAACAGAAAAGACGATCCAATAGGTTTTCTTGACCAACACTTCCAGCCTCGACATCGTCCCCGACGCCACTTCTCTCCACAGAAATCCCAAAGTCGCATATCATATTCTCAGTACCCAGCTCCTCAAAATGCCCATCTACCCCCGCAAGCTTACCAAAAACACCCCGGATCAGGTTTTCGGCCCAATCCAGCGTTTAAGAATGAGAGGTCACGAAAGAAGAAAGACTTCACTCCGTTGGGAGAATCATACGCCAGTCTGTTTCAGCGGTTAAGGACATTGGATATGTTGAAGCCAATTCAGATAAAAGTGCCGAACCCTCCTCCAAAGAAGTTTGATCCTCCTCAACAGTGCGCATATTGCTCAGGTGCCCTGGGGCACGACATAGAGAAATGTTGGAAGCTGAAGAATGCAATTCAAAAGCTTATTGATGCAGGTGACATCGTCGTGCAAAGTCCAGATGCAACAAACACTGGCCAAGATCCATCTCCTGTGCACACTGAAACGCATATGGTGGGTATGATTGATTGTGAGAATGAGCCGGCAGAAGAAACCCAGAAGCAGTTTACTCAGAACAACGTGATGAAGTCTTGTGAAAATTCCAGCAATCTTGGTATGAAATTCAGTGGCTAAGACGCCGTACTTGGTAATTGGGAAGACGCTCCATCTCTTGGAGTTTTGGTGGTTTATTTTGTTGTCATTTCCGTTGTTCGGGTTATTTCAGGGTTGTAATCCGGATATTGTCTTGTGACTCAAACCCTTCTATCCTTTCATTTTGTCTTTTTTGTCTCGTCGTAGCAGCTTGTGTAGTTTGTTTAGGTTTGTTCAAGGGTTGTAACTCTAATCTAGTTTGCTTGTTTCGTTGTTTAAACCCTTTCACCGTCAGTCTAATGCAATTCCCGCCATTTCTGGTCATTTCTAGTCATTTTATTTAGTTCCCGCCATTTCTAGTCATTTTATTTAGTTCCCTTCTCCCTCTGCAATTCTTTTCTTGCTGGTTCTAGTGACATGACATGCATGCATAACTCTCAGCCTGAGCTCGAAATTTAGTTTAGTCATGAAGCATTTAAACAATTTTGAAGATGATAGGGACACTTGAGGGAAATAAGAACAAATTTGGACATTTTGAGATCATTTGAAGCCCGAACCATGCGAAACTGGGGCAGATAGGACATAAAGAAATACTGTTGAAATGCATCATGCCGCATCAGGTTGAAGCCAAAGGCAAGTTTGCCCAATTGTCAGGGGCCGTTCATGGTATGGAAAGTGAGAGTGTTGTCCAATGGAGCTTTGTAGTAGGCAAATGTGCGGATATGGTTATCAAGTCTGATACAATCAAGATGTTACAAATGTTTTCCTTGGTTTGTTTAATTGTGTTGTTTGTACGTGGCATGTTTTGAAGATCGGAATGACGAAGGCATTTTATTCTGCTATCTAAACACTTTATCCTTTGTTACCCCTTTGAGCCTTATTTATTTTCTTTCATACCCCTCTTTCGGAATCAGTAGCGAAGTTCAGAAACGCAAGCGCAAAGGATAAGTAAAGGAAAAGAGAAAGGAGAAAGAAAAGAATGAAAAGAGAAAGAAAAGAAAAAAAAGAGAAAAGAGAGAAAAAAAAGGAGAAGAAAAAGAAAAAGAAAAAAAAAAAGGAAAAACAACAAAACAACAAAACAACAGAAGGGAAAAGAATGGAAAAGAACAAAAAGAGAAAAGAAAAAGAAAAGGAGCAACAACAAAAGTAGTCGCATGAACTACGTTTGACTTGATCCCGAAAAGGGTACGTAGGCAGCCTCTCTCTGAGGTTCAGTCACACCAAAACAAAAATCCAAAGCCCCCCAAGAAAGAAACTGGGGCAGAAGTTGTGGTTGCTGTGAGAAATCTGATTCTGAAAGTTGTAACTTTAAACCCATGATTGAATTGTTTTGTGCCTTTGATACCCCTCCTTTCTAACCCTATCCAAAAGCCCACATTACGGTCCAAAGAAAGACCTTTCGATCAGTCTTCAAGAAATGCCGAGGCAAGTGAGCAGAGGTGAATCATATCAGGGGCAACACTCCAGTCCGAATGAAGGAAATGAAGAATGAGAAAGTCTTGTTGATGAGAACCCTCACAGGTACCCCCAAGGTGATGAAAGCTAAGAGAGATCAAAATGAGAGAGTCTTATTGGTGAAACCCTTCACGGGCACCATAAGGCGACGGTGAGTTGAGAGAAAAATCAAAATGAGAGAGGCTTGATGGTGAAAACCCTTCGGGCACTACAAGTCGAATAAGGATTGTGAATCGGATCAGGCAAGCGGAGCATTGAAGCCCAGTTTCACGGCAAAAGGTACAACAAGAGCTGAACATCAGATTTGCTAAACAGAGTAGGCTGCAGGTGCATGTCAAGGTCGTTAGAGTCGGTATCCACATCTGATGGATTGCTATTCTGTAGGTTTCTTGTTAGGAATCGTCTCTCTCCATTACCCTTTACTCCAATCCTCCCACTTTGTTTTACTCCTGTGTCCTAGGTCGGTTGTTCAAAACAAGTGAGAAATGATATCAAAATCTGCCACCAAGCTTTCCAATTAAACAACACGGCACCTGGTGTGCACATAAAGGCGTCAAGCCAGGAGAAAACCGCAGGCACACTGAGTTGGCCACAATCAACATGCTTTGGGATCCTTGTGAAATACAAAGGTTTGGTACATATAATTCATGAACAACGCAACAAGATGGAAGGTGCTTGGTGAACGGATCAGAGATATTTTCTATGGTAAGATTGACAAAAGGTGGTTGAACAAGTGACAAACAGGGTCTTCAAATGGAAATCAAAGTTATCAGGGCGAGGGAAGGAACAATAGACCTCGAGGCCAAGGCCAGTGATTTAAATCAAGAAAGAACAACATGCGCGATGAGTTGATAACAATCAATATGCTTTGGAAGTTCATGTGAAACACAAAGGCTTGGTATATGTTAATTCATGAACAATGCAACAGATGAAGGGTTGGGTGAACAGCTCAAAGGTATTTCCTGTGATAAGATTGATAAAAGGGTGTTAAACCAGTGACGAGCAAGACTTTCCAAGCAGAAGTCAAAGTTATCAATGCAAACAAGGGAGCTGTAGACCTTAAGGACAGGACGGGTGGTTTAAGGAAAGAAAGAACAGCATATGCAATGAAGGGGTGACAAATGTCGTGCTTTGGGGTTCATGTGAGACACAAAGGTTGGTAAATGTCAGTTCAGGAGCAATGCAACAGATATAAGGTGTTGGGTTTGAGCGAGAAGAGGTATTTTCTGTGTTAAGGTTTACAAAGGAAGCAGTTAGTCAAGGAACAAGGGTCTTCGAGGGGAAATCAGTTATCGTAACAAGTGAAAGAACAATAAATTCAAGGCTAAAGCCAGTGGTCAAGAAAGAACATCATATACACAAAAGCAGGGACAATAGACATGCTGCGGGATTCCTATGAGACATGAGGATTGGGGAGATGACTGTTCATGCAATGCAACAAATGAAGGATGATGGGCCACCTTCGAAGTTCAAGGCCACAAACCAACCACCACATTTTAAACTCACAAGTTTTCGTTGTTTGAAACAGGAACAAAGCAGTGCAAGAAAGTTGGTTCAACGGTAAGGGAACAAGAGAGGAAAGAGAAGAAAAGGAACAAGAGGAGAACCGACAAAAGGGAAGTTTCTCAAATCATTGACCTTTGCCATTACCTTTTCACAATGTTTCCTCCTAGGATAAAAGGCCTAGTCTGATGGAGTTTTATAGAGTCACATCTTAGTCTGATGAATCTTTCTCCTAAGATAACAAAAGTGGGCCTAGTCTGATGAATCTTCTCCTAGGATCTAAATCTTAGTCTGACGAATTTTTCTCCTAAGATAACGAAAGTTGACCTAGTCTGATGAATCTTCTCCTAGAGTCAACATCTTAGTTTGATGAACCTTTCTCCTAAGTTAACAAAATGAACCTAGTCTGATGAATTTTCTCCTAGGATCAAAATCTTAGTCTGAGGAATCTTTCTCCTAAGATAGAAGGCCTAGTCTGATGAATTTGCTAGTCAAATGTCCTTGGTTTTACTCACAGGATCGTGCATTCCAATTAAGTCTTTGGTTTTACTCTTATCATTGCATCAATAGCTTAGGTGATCTATATTTCGCTAACAACTCCCAAAATTTCCTAGTGCAAACTGGGGCAGAATATTTTCTTTGTTTGTTTTGTTGCAGTCAGGCGCCCACCTGGAGAACAAGGGAATAATTTTCAAGCTTCAGCAGTCAGGCGCCCACCTGGAGAACAAGGGAAGTGCAATTCAATTTTAGCTTTTAATTTTTAATATTTGATAACATGTTGTTTCCAGTTACCAAACTGGGGCAGAAATTTTCTTTGTTGTTTATTTTGTTGCAGTCAGGCGCCCACCTGGAGAACAAGGGAATACTTTTCAAGCTTCAGCAATCAGGCGCCCACCTGGAGAACAAGGGAAGTGCAATTCAATTTTAGCTTTTAATTTTTAATATTTGATAACATGCTGTTTCCAGTTACCAAACTGGGGCAGAAATTTTCTTTGTTGTTTATTTTGTTGCAGTCAGGAGCCCACCTGGAGAACAAGGGAATACTTTTCAAGTTCAGTAATCAGGAGCCCACCTGGAGAACAAGGGAATACTTTTCAAGCGTCAGCAATCAGGGGCCTGCCTGGAGGATAGAGGCACCTATTTCAAACTTCAGCAGTCCAGCATCATTCGGAGGAATGGCGAAACATCTCCAATCACAATGCAAGGCAACAACGCAAGAATTCCAGTGGAAGAATACAAGTTCAAGGCAACACAAAGAGCAAGTTAGAAGACATAGATAGGACTATTCTTGTAATTCATAGATCATAGCTTAGACTAGCTTCTTTTTATTTTTACTCGGTGTAATAAGGAGGTCAGCGAGCAGCAGCAGCAGCAACAACAACAACAATGAAACCACAGCTCCTGGTAGTCCCAGCTACCAAACCCTCCAGAACTACACTGACCTGATTCCTTTACAGCCAAGGATATGTAGGCAACCTTTGAAGCAGGGTTCGGTCAGACGGTTTTCAAAATTGCTTCACACGGAAGGTTCGAACGGGCAAAAATCGCTCGTATTTGCTCACTTATCTTTGCCCGAAAATTTTTCATGTTTCCGAGCAAAGAGGGGCAGCTGTGAGCACGTGATTTTTGCCCAAAGAAAATTATTCCAAAAAGTTTCAAATAGAAAGATTTTACAAGTTTTGTGAATTTTGTGGAATCTGGTGTTAATTGATTGCATGATAATTCATATGAAAATAAAAAAAATATACATTTGCATTTAGGATTTAATTTCATATTTTAGTATTAATTAGAGGTTAATTTGTTTTAGAACAAAATGTAAAGAAAATAACAAAATGGTCCGTTTTGCATTTTTTTAGTTCAAATTGGTATTAGTTTGTATCTTTCTTTTAATTAGGAATTAATTAGGAAATCTAATTTTTAGTGTTAAGTTGATTGTGAGCATTTTTAATAAAATCAAAATATATACAAAAATACAAATTAAAATAACAAAAGAAAAAAAAAAGAAAACAAAATCAAAAAGGAAAATAACATAGAAGAAGTCCAAATTTGGGCCATTTGCAAATTACATAATCCCAGGCCCAAATCTGATCTCTTTCTAAAACCCGCCCTAGGCCCAAAACTTAAATCAACCCCA
>NW_017680404.1:0-2479 GCF_001879085.1 Nicotiana attenuata | reverse complement strand
GTTATTTGTTGCAGTCAGGACGCCCACCGTGGAGAACTAAGGGTAATACTTTTCAAGTTCAACAATCAGGAGCCCACCTGGAGAACAAGGGAATACCTTTCAAGCGTCAGCAATCAGGAGCCGGCCTGGAGAATAGAGGCACATATTTCAAACGTCAGCAGTCCACCATCATTCGGAGGAATGGCGAAACGTCTCCAATCACAATGCAAGGCAACAACGCAAGAATTTCAGTGGAAGAATACAAGTTCAAGGCAACACAAGAGCAAGTTAGAAGACATAGATAGGACCCGTTTGTAATTCGTAGATCATAGCTTAGGCTAGCTTCTTGTTATTTTTACTCGGTGTAATAAGGAGGTCAGCGAGCAGTAGCAGCAGCAACAACAATGAAATCACAACTCCTGGTAGTCCCAGCTACCAAACCCTCCAGAACTACACTGACCTGATTCCTTTACAGCCAAGGATATGTAGGCAACCTTTGAAGCAGGGTTCGGTCAGACGGTTTTCAAAATGCTTCGCACGGAGTATTCAAACGGGCAAAAATCGCTCGTAATTGCTCACTTATCTTTGCACGAAAACTCTTCGTGTTTCCGAGCAAAGAGGGGCAGCTGTGAGCACGTGATTTTTGCCCTATATATGAATTATTCCCAAAATTCAAACAAAATAATTTCTCTTTCATTATTTTACACTTTTGTGAATTTTGTGTTATTTTCTGTTAATTGTTTGCATTTTATTTGTGCATTTTTATTTCATATTAAAAATATAAAAAAAAATATGCCTGACATTTGCATTTAGGATCTAATTTCATATTTAAGGATTACTTAATGGTCAAGTTGTTTCTTTTAAGGAAAATAACCAAAAATAGTCCATTTTTTGCATTTTTAATTGTTAGTTGTTGAATTGGTCTTGAGTTTACTTTAAATAGGAATTAATTAGCCAAATTTTGGAAATAAATTAGGTCTCATTTTAATTTTTGCATTTTTATAAAATCAGAAAAAAAATATACAAAATGAAATACCAAAAAATAAAATTAAAAAATAAAATAAAAGAAATAAAAATGAAAACAAAAGCATCTAAAAGAGGGTGCTTTAATAATACTCAGTTTTGGGCCGTTTGGTTACATTTTACCCAGCCCAAAAGAATCCCAATCACCGGACCAAGCCACTGGCCCAAACGCCCTGCCCGGTCCGATTGCCCCATGCTCAAAACGACGTCGTTTTGACGTCGTTTAATCACGACCGTCCATTTCCCCAAATCCAGTGGCCACGATTGATTCTCAAAATTAAATAAAACTGTCCGAAAATTATACAAAAAACCAAAACACAATTCATCTTCCTCGTACTCCCTGTAACGCCACTGACACCCCACCGTCCACCACCGTCTTCCGCCCTAGCGCCGCCGGCCGAAAATCGCCGCCGCCGGCGGCGATGCTCCGATGACCACCAAAATTACACCCTAGAACCACTGTTCTCCCCTCTTTCCAACCATGCCCTCAGCTCCCCTCGAATCATAGCCAATCTCGTCGAATATTCCATCTAAACTTTTCCGGCCATGACACCACTTCTCCCAAACCGGTCCAAATTAACACCCTAGGTCCCTTTCCCCTCCCCCTATCCAAATCCCCGGTTGGTTTTTCTCGAATCTGCCTCGAATTGGTCGAATCTCAGTCTGAATATTTTCCGGCCAAGACCCAAAGTATGCCAAATAGTCTCAAATTAACACCCTAGGTTCATCTGAGTCTCCTCTACCCAACCCCCATAGCCACTTGTCTCGAATCTGCCCGGAACGTTACAAATTTTAAATCCCAAAGTTCGGCAGAACCCTAACTCAGAAATCTTGGGGATTTTGGACCGTAATTTCCCTAATCACGTGTTTTCTTTTGAAAAACACACGATTAGGGATGTTACGTGTCAAGAATCCCGGAGGATTCAAACAACATTAGCTGGTCAGAGTTCGCCCCATAGTCAGTCGAATGCTCAAAATTAGTAAGTGTCGTTCGATTCTGTTTTGATTCTGTTCAGTATGCTCTTGTTTAAATCTGTTTGGATAGTCTTTAATTCTTTAGGGCACTTTGATTTCAATTTTTTCTCCAGTATTTGATCTTTTACTGTTATTAGTGGTTAGTGGTAATTAATTAGTTTAGTTTAGTTTGATTCAGTAATTGCATTAGTAATTCCATGTTCAGGATCTAGCTTAAGTTTTGTTCTTTATGTCGACATTGCTCCCAGTAGTCATATACGTTTTAAGTGGTCTGATTTTAGTTAGTCGACTCATAATTGTTTACTGCAATTTGATTGTTCCAACCTCTTGATTAGCTGATTTGTCTAGTTTGATTAGCCCTAGAAATAGTTTGTTTGGTTATAGCTGATGGACTAGTTTAACTTGGTCAGTAATTTCAGGGGTATGTTAAGGGTAGTTTAGGCATTGGAAAAGGGTGTTTAAATCTAGGATTTGGTAAATTTTTAGAACCAAGGTTAAGGAT
>NW_017680403.1:0-13641 GCF_001879085.1 Nicotiana attenuata | reverse complement strand
TAAATATTGACGTTTTATTACTTCAATTTAGCAGTTGTATATCAGTTTACTCAACCAAAACTACTTCTAGCATGTAACTTAGCCTGACACCAACATGTGTAATTAAAATAGAAGTGTCTAAGAAATTTCGCACCTGCGTTCCAGTGATCGCACCTGCGATGTCGCAGGTGCGCAAACTTGTCCGCTTCTGCGATGAGCTGCCACCCTTCATGATCTCGCTTCTGCGATGCTCATCTCGCTTCTGCGAGGTCACACCTGCGCCCATAATTACGCAGGTGCGATTCTAACAGCTGCTGCCCAGAAAACAGCAGCAATTTCAGCAGCTACCTCGGTCCGAAATTTATTCCGTTAACCTTCCGAAATTCATCCGAGGCCCTCGGGACTTTAACAAAACATACCAACATGTCCCAAAATACAATACGAACTTAGTCGAGGCTTTAAACTACGTTAAACAACACTAAAATTTCGAATCGCACCATGAATCGAATTATGAGTTTTCAAATCTTCCAACTTCTATATTTTGCGCCGAGACATATCGAAACATTCCGGAATGACTTCAAATTTTGCACGCAAGTCATAAATGACGTAGCTAAGCTGTTCCAATTTTCGGAATTGAAATTCGACCTCGTTATCAAAATTTCAACCTTCGGTCGAATTGTTTTCAAAATCTCATATGTTCCAACTTTTGCCAAAATGCGTCGAATTGTCCTACGGACTTCCAAACTCAAATCCGAACATACGCCTAAGTCCGAAATCACCATACGAAGCTATTTACATCATCAAATCTCCATTCTGAGGTCGTTGGCTCAAAAGTCAACTCTCCGGTCAACTCTTTTTATTTAAGCTTCAAAATGAGAATTTTTTCTTTCCAAATCAACTCCGAACTTCCCAAAATTCAATTCCGACCATGCGTACAAGTCATAATTCCTGAAGTGAAGCTGCTCATGGCCTCAAACCGCCGAAGAACGCGCTAAAGCTCAAAACGACCGGTCGGGTCGTTACATACAGTGGCAGATGTACATGGATACTTATGGGTGCTTGAGCACCCATTACTTTTAACCGGATTTAGTAAATTTGCATAGGCAATTATAAAAATAGTTAGATAAATACAGAGTGAGCACCCATAACTAAACTTTTGTTTTTTTTTTGTAACGTCCCGATCGTTCGTTCTGAGAGTTATAGCCAGATTTCCCCCATCTATGCTTATTTATATGTTATTCAGCTGTGTTGAGTTGTATCGAGTTGGTAGGTTTGGGTTCGGAGTAGTTTTGGAGTGAAATGAACTCTTAGTCTCTTAGTTAGAAAGCTAAGTTAGAAAAGTCAACCGGAAGCTGACTTATGAGTAAAAGAATTCGGATTTGGATTTTTATGATTCGATTAGCTTCGTTGGGTGATTTTAGAATTAGGAGTGTGTCCGGAATACAATTTGGAGGTCCGTGATAGAATTAGGCTTGAATTGGCGTAAGTTGGAAATTTAGAAGTTCTTAGGCTTGAATTCGAGGTAGATTTGGTGTTTTGGGTGTTCCGAAGGTTCGACTAAGTTCGGGCAGTGATATATGACTTGTTGGAATTATTGATTGAGGTCTCGAGGGCCTCGGGTGAGTTTCGGATAAGTTTGGGTTGTGTTGCACTCGTTTTCTTATGTTTCGACGCCGTTTCTTCAAGCATAAATTATATCATATTGAACAAATGAGCTCCGATTTCTTTTTTGATTGAATCATTAGATACGTATCGTAATTATGGATCCGTAGAAAAAAGAATCATCGAATTTGGACATCGTATGAGGATTTTATGGTCATTTTACTAAAAATTAGGTTGTCAGATTTTTTCAGAGCAATTACGAAATCTGCACTATTTGCATATATTAGAACCTACATATCTCCTTCGTTATAAGGTCAAATTGAGTGATTCAAAAGCCTAACTTGACTAGAATTTCACAAGGAATCTATTGGAGGCACAAAATACGAGTTTCGGGATCGTTTGGCTCGAGAAATGAGGCAGAATAGCTGGTAGAAAAATATACAAAACTAGGGTTTGTTCATTCGGTCATATATTGAGTTGGGGAGCTCGGATTTGGGCGATTTTGGAGGCGATTTTCACCATATGGATTGAGGTAAGTGTTCTCTACTCGATTTTGATTATAATTTATGAATCCATCTTCATTTTTGGGATTTGATTGATGATTTCAAAGTGAAATTGAGGGAGTTAGGGTTTGAGTTTTGGAGAGTTTTAAGTGAGAATTTGAGGGACCAAACGGAGTCCGATTTTGACAAATTTTATATGGTTAGACTCGGGAGAGGACGAGGATTATTATTCTTCCATTTTTGACTGATTTCGAGATGTGGGCCCGGGGGGCCGAGTTTTGGCCGATTTCGGATTTTTGGCATGTTTATGTAGTTTTATTGTGTAATTCGATTCTTTAGACTATGTTGATAGTAGTATTCTGATAATGGTTAGATTCGAATCTTTTGGAGATCGAGTCGAGGGACGAGGACATCCCGGAGTAGGATTTTACGCTGTTGAGGTAAGTAACAGTTTTAACTCTGGCTTTGAGGGTATAAACCCGGAGAAATTGATATCATGTGATTGTTTGGCGGTGATACCCACGCTAGGTGACGGGCGTGTGGGTGTGCGCCGCGAGGGATTGAGACTTGGTCCGTCCCGTGAGGCCAGGCCTAAAAGCTATTATCTGTGGTTATGTGTCTACTTGTTGTTGAACTTGTTTGCCTTCATGTTAGAGATCCTGTTTAGGTTTTATTCATGCTCACATTATTTGTACTCAGTCATAGAAATTATTGTACATGTTTACCTCAGTCTCTATTATTTGCTAATATGCTGTGATACTTGATGTGGGCTGTGTTCCCTTATTTGTTGATGATGGTGAGGCTAGTGAGGTACATGACTGAGTGAGGCCGAGGGCCTGGTTGTGAGGATATTAATACCATAGCGCGTGAGTTGTCCGCGTAGCACGTGAGTTGACCGTGCGGGTCCAGGTATTGATACCATAGCGCGTGAGTTGTTCGCGTAGCACGTGAGTTGACCGTGCGGATCCAGGTATTGATATGGTAGCACGTGAGTTGTCCGTGCTTAGCGCTTGGGCTTTGGGAGCCCCTCCGGAGTCTGTACACACCCCCAGTGAGCGCAGAGTGTTGAGTGTTGAGTGTGGAGTGCTGAGTGCTGAGTGCCAGTGCTGAGTGATGGAGTGACATTGCTGTGAGGTTGCATTTACTTTTGTTGTTGCTGCATTTATCTGTTAAATTTCTTTGTGGCATTTGTTGGTTTTATGGAATTTACCTGTTTATTCCTGTTATTTTTAAAATTGTGAAAAATAAATAATTGGACTATTTTGCTCAGCTCGTCACTACTGCTCAGTTCCTTAGTTATTTCTGTTACTACTGAGGTGGTTGTACTCATGCTACACCCTGCACTTTATGTGCAGATCCAGGTGAGTTAGAGCGCGGCGATCGTTGAGTTCGGGCCGACTTTAATTGGAGACTGCAAGGTAGCTGCCAGCGTTCGCAGGACCTTGTTACTCTTTTTATCATTTCTTCTTTGGACAGTTAGACAATTTATATATCTCAGTTCATAGTTTTAGACACTCATGACTTAGTGACACCTCGATGTTTGGGACTCGTTTCCGTATTTTATATTATTATATTTAGTGTTGGTTTAGTTTATCAGGAATTAAATTATTGAAAATATTTTATTAAATTCTTATAATCAAATTAGTAGTAATATTTTGGGAATAGGCTTGGCTTTTAACATGATAGGCGCCATCACGACCATGGTTAGATTTTGGGTCGTGACACCTGGGTTCATTTAGCTTCTGTAATCTTTTGCCTAGATGGTTGAATGAAAAGCTTTTGGTTGTTAAGTGTCTCTTCTTATTCCAGCTTATTTATTCTTTATGACCATGATTTTTTTTTAAATGTGTTTAGTTGTTACCTCACTAGCATGCTCTAGCATTTTACTTAGCCAAGTTCTTATGTGAAATGAGTGCTGGAATAGTTTGAACATGAACTGCTGAAATAGCCTCTTTCCTTTCTTTCTAATTGCTTTTATTAGTTAAGTCAAAATTACACTAATCCATGGATTTCTTTATGTACTAATGGTTGTATTGTTACCTCTGTTTTGGTATGTGAGTGGCCATAAGGCCAAATAATCTCAAGGTGGAAGTTCGAAATGTGGACTTGTGAGAAACAGCTTCATAGCTGATTTCTTGCAAGTCTGCACATTGGATTGGAGGACCTGAAGGCAGAAGAAAACCAGTAATTAGAATGAAAACGTTTATTTTGATAATTTTTTTTTGAAGTTTTCTTTTAGACAGTAGTATGATAAACTGTTGAAATGCTAGATTATTAAGTTATTTTGTACATTCATGACTTTCAGCAGTGTAAACGGACTGTTATAATTCTTTTAAATTCATTTTCTCTTTGGTTCAGTTAGTATAGGGTCACCACAGTTGGACTTTTTTTTTGTTTTGTTATGAACATGTATTATGGTTGCAAATTGGGCTGGACTTGCAACCAGGCCCAAGTTTGGGGTTCATTCGAGCAAGTCTGGGCCTAGGCCATTGGGCCTTGGCAGTTGGACCCAACAGCTCGACCCAGCTGTAAATGCTTTTCTTTCGCAAATTACAAATGTTTATCTGATGTATCTTGCAAATTAGTGTAGTGTAATTAATTTTCAAACTAGCCTTGTATTTTGATTTTTCCTATTCAAGAGTGAATTTATTTATAGCCTTTTTAATTGATGTACATACTATGCAAAGGTAGATAGGCCCAGCCAGTTGCAACTGGGCCCGCCTAACATAAGCCCAATATGGGCCAAACTTGGTTTAAAAAATCAGGTGTAGCAATGGCCCCTCTAAGTTCCTCATTTCTGGGCTAAATTCCAAGCCCAAAGCAGCTTTGAAAACTTTGATGGATCCTCAACCCAATGACCTAACGGGCTGCTGCTGGCCCAATTTCCCTTATCCAAAATGATTAAAGGTCCAGTAGATGTACCCTAAACTTGTTGATAATCAATAGCCTTTTGTTAAGCTTAAGTTAGTTTTAAATAAGAACATCCTTATATTGTCTTAATTAAGTACAATTCTATAAAAATCGATTGAGGTGTGCCATGCCAAACAAAACCTTTTAACTCATGGCCCTCATATAAATTAAGTCAACCCTCGTAGAAAAGATTTGAGGTGTGCCATAAATTGAATTATCCATGGCCCTCACAAATATTTTTTTTTTAACCTTCATAGTTGCTTTAGGCGCGTTCTCTAAATAATTCATCATAGCTACAGGTACGATTCCCGTGACATAGTTGTGATTTTTAATTACTAAATTCGGGTGTACATTTCATGTGACCCTCAATTCTCAACAATGATAAATAAAGCGTGTTGTGAACCACGGGTGCATTTCATGTAGCGTGGTTTACGACGCGTTTTAAATTGCATTGAATCCATAAAATAATTAAAAGCGGTTATAGAAGCTAAAATGCACAATAGGTTTTAAAATGTAGTAAATCAGATAATAGACCAATTTTAACAATTTAAGCGACCGTGCTAGAACCTCGGAACCCGGGAATGCCTAACACCTTCTCCTGGGTTAACAGAATTCCTTATCTAGAATTTCTGGTTTCGCAGACTTTTAAATAAAGTCGAAATTTCCTCGATTTGGGATTTAAAGTAAACCGGTGACTTGGAAAACCAAATAAACTATCCCAAGTGGCGACTCTAAAAATTAAATAAATAATCCCATTTCGAATAATGTCACTTTAATTAGAAAAACTCCCTTATATACCCCCTCGGGTGGTGAAAAAGGAGGTGTGACAGCTCTGGCGACTCTGCTGGGGATCAAAACCCAGAACTTCGGTTCATGGTTCAAGAATTCGAGCTTAGAATAACTTTTATAATTGGCTTTTATTTATTATCTGATTGCTATTACATGTTTGAGCCTAATGTGCTAAATGTCACTTTTTACCGCTTTGATATTATTTGAACTGTATATAAACTGTTACGAAACATTTCTCTTCTCATCTTCGGGAATGTGCAAGCTGGCGTGACTCCTTTTCTGTTAGTGTCATACCTTAAGTAAGAAAGAGGCTCGGACAAGTTACAAAGTCGTATGGCCTTTTGGTTCCCGGTACGTAGCCCCCTCCTCAGCTCGAGTTGTCCGCTCGGGTACACCAAGTGTAGAACAATATACCTAGGTTTTTAAACTTAGTATAACGCAGCCTCATGTTGGATCCCTAGTAGGAACGTTTGTTTGCATCATGTGCATTTGACTTAGGGGACTCAACACAGGGGTTGGGTTCGTCTAGGACAGGTGGACCCCAGAATCAAAAGACCATCTTGATGCATTTTTACGTGCTACTTGTACAATTATTTGCTTCGGTTTGCATGTTGACCGGTTGCTAGAATAGGGAGGAAATTTGGAAAAATAAAATTGAGGTATGAGAGAGATAATTACCCACCGTTGAAAAAACCTAGTGTCCAAAATATGCCAAAACTCTGCCGAAATTTTAAAAAAAAAGAGAATGAAAAAGGGAAAAAGAAATTTGTTTCAAAAGTTTCATGTCTTTTCTTTATTTTATTATGACAGAACTGACCGAACTACGCGGGTTTGATTCTCACCGGATGTGGGATACGTAGGCAACCCTCATCGGGTCCAGCCCCGCTTTTGCAAAATAACGCAAAATCTGAAAATGTTATCATTTGCTGTCAAAAATAAAATGAAAATGTCGTTTTTGTCTAAATAAGCCAAAAGCTCCGACGGGGCGCCGGAAGGCTATATTTGCAAGAATAGCCACCGAAGATTTCTTTGTAATTTTTGCTACCTAGCAAGCACAGCCCTAAAATCATCCTTTGCGAAGTGCTGAAGGGCCGTATTTGCAAAAGTAGCCGTGTTATCTAAATTTTTTGCAAAATTGACCTCTTTTGTAAAAATCGCTTTGTTTTAAACCAATCGCCTTAATTTAAATGTGTAGAATGAGCACAAATCAAAATTTGTCACTGAAGGTCATGACCAAAATTCCTTTGGAGCTGTACATGTGGTGGGAAGATCTGGGAAAATCAGGACAAAATATGGTCAATCATCACTTGGGGGGTCTCACCGGTTTATTGAAGATCAAGCCTAGAGGAGACACAATAAAAGCCTTGGTTACATTTTGGGATCCCGCTCACAACGTGCTTCATTTCTCGGACTTTGAACTCACGCCCACTTTGGAAGAGATGGCCGGGTATATTGGGAGTACTGAAGCTCTGAGACACAAATACTTGGTCGCTCCAAGAGCTGTCACTCCGCACAAGTTTCTAGATTTGCTAAAGATAAGCAGGGGGGTCCAATACCCAGATTTGGCAGCTGGTTTCTCCACTCCACAGTTCATATACCAGCGATACGGACACATAGGGGGATTCAACAATCCAGAAAGCAAAATTTGCAGTAAAGGGAATCGACTGAAATGGGAAGAGCATAGATGTGTCGCTTTCATGGTGGCATTTTTGGGTTTTCTAGTGTTTCCCAAAAAGGACGGGAATATTGATATATGGATAGCCGGGGTCGTCAACACCTTGCTTACCAATGCCAAAAGCACCCTTGCACCCAGATAGTGTCTGAAATATTTTGAGCCCTCACTGCCTGCAAAGCCAGAGTTGACTTTCTCGAGGGGTGCAACTTATTGTTACAAATGTGGATGATCGAGCATCTATGTCATCGTCCTCAGTACGTGAATTATGGGTCGACAGGGAAAAGTTGCATAGAGGAATTCTATACAAGGGTCGACGGTTTCAAAATGCCAGAGGGGGTTGCAGAATGGATATCTTGCCTCCGTTCTATCACTGCAAATCATATAGAATGGACGTTGAGTGTCTTCCTGTTGATGAAATCATATACATGCCAGCCACCGGTCCCCATTTCCTCCTGTCGGGTCTCAGAAGTATCCAGCCTTATGCCCCGTATCGAGTTTTGAGGCAATTAGGGAGATGTCAAATAGTGCCCAAAGATGAATACCTCAGCACCCACACAGTCGAGATTCGTTCTGATGGTCAATTCCATGAAGCAGTGGTTTGCCAGATCTGGAGTGAGTGCCAATATCTGACGGCGAATACCTGAGTATGAGATCTGTCCAAAGGTGAAGTCTCATCTGGTTACCTCGCTTGGTACAAAAGGGAAGTTGAGTTTGGAAGGCCGGCTAAAAGACCCCACCTCCAAGAGTTTGTTGAAGCCTCACAAGAACAGTGGGAGTGGTTGACAAAAGAAAATGAATATCGAGCCACCATAGGCAGGCTGGAAGGGCAAATCAGGGATCTCAAGTTTGATAGTGATGTGCAAGTTGTCGCATATGAGGGTGAGAAGAAAAAGTTAACCCAAGAGAATGAAGCCCTCCGAGCCCAAATTCAGAAAATGAAAATAGCGGCCGAAAACCAAGTAAGAAGCAGAGCATATGAAAGACTCATAAATGGCCTTAGGAGGAAAGTATATGAGTACGAGGATGATTTGGCAAGGGCCTAAGCACAGTTGGCAAAAAACGCAGAGGGGAGAGCAGAGTTTGTCCGGCAGTTGAAAAGGAAGTATGAGGGAGAAGTTACAAACTTGAGTAAAAAGCTAACTACCCTCGAGAATGAGATGGCCAAACAGGCTAAGAGCTTTAAGGCAGAGAGGGAACATTGTTATGCGTTAATGTCCCAGCTAGAGGAAGATATGCAACAGCTGCAGGGTCAAAACCATCATGACACCCAAGTGCTAGAAGCTAGGTCTCAACAAATCGGGCATTTGCTCCAAGAAAAGGGTATCATCAGGGAAAGGGTTAGAGCAATTGCTGACTACATCGTCACAAAGTGCCACGAATGTAAAGACATGACTCAAACTACCTTTTTCTCTGCAGTGATGACCTTTGTTCGACAATAATGAATGACCTGGATCGTCTCCAAGGAGATCTTGCACATAGGCCCGTGGCGAGACCGACTGATGTCCCGCGGGCCCCTGAATCAACTTTAGAAGCATTTATGTACTCTTGATTTTCATTTTGTGTCTGTATTTCAGTTTCTAGTTTTAAAGTCTGTTTCGAGTCTGTTTTTAGTTGTTAAATTCCTAGAAAAGTATGATGGGGTCTTTTGTAATAGAGAAAAGTAGAAGTTTTTATTTGGAAATCCCAAAAATTGTTTCTTTATTTTCCGCATTTATTCCTTGAACTACGTGATGATCTGATTCACGCAGCGTCGTGATACGTAGGCAATCCTAATTGGATCGGGTCATTTTTTCAAATAATTCAAAATAAAAGAAAGGGAGAAGGAAAAGAGAGAAAAGCAAGAAAAAAGAGAAAACAAGAAAAAGAGAGAAAACAAGAAAAAGAGAGAAAAACAGGAAGAAGAGGAAAAATGATGACAAAGTACAAAAAGAGCAAAAGGTGAAAAGCCCCAAAAGAAAGAAATTGGGAAATAAACAAAGCCGGGATGAAACACGCAACCGTTGCCAAACATATAGAAACATATTTAACTGTATAGGTGCATCACACCCCCAACGTGCGATTCCCTATGTGTTAATTATCTCAAACTAACCGATTTGTTGTGTTTGCTATTGAGAAGGTTCTATATTAAGGTGGTTGGTTTTGTAATCTGGCTTCACATCCTTACTTTACAAGATCAAAAGGAAGCGTTGAAATGTCGTCAGAGAGTCATCTGCCAATAGTTCCTATCCCCGAGGATAGCCCGATCTCGGACATCCCAACTTCAGAGTCAGTGGCTGCTGAGGAAAACAGGGTTCTGTGTCTCTGCATGTTGGAAATGTGGGACGGCTGGTCCAATGGTAGAGAGCCACCGAGTACGATACCTGGTTTCCCTGAGCTACTTCCCAGGGCAAGTGGAACTTCCAACGTCCCAATAAATTACCCAAACACTCCGCTAGGATATCCTACCATCTTAGCCCACTTTACCGGAACACCTTCTGAGGTTCGCCCCCAGGTGTTAATTTCGGGTGTGGCCTCCAACATATTCACTGTGCAACCCTCCTCGTCCATGGCACAACCCACTTTGCCTAGGCCAAACTTTGATCCATCATCTTTTACTTTTCAAGTGCCATCCTTTCCACCAGAAACGGCCCATTTCACTACCAATTTCTACCCTCAACAACCCCGGTATGAATTTACCGCGAGACAGGAGAAAACTACAAAGAACCCCGAGCAGGAAGAAATCACTCGGAAGATGAGGAGCATGGAACAGAGCCTTAAGAATATATAAGGCTTAAGTGGTTAGAAGAGCGTATCCTACGCTGATTTGTGTATGTTCCCACATGTTCACCTACCCTTGGGTTTTAAAACTCCCAAGTTCGAGAAATACGACGGGCACGGGGACCCCATAGCCCACCTCAAGAGGTACTGCAATCAACTGAGAGGGGTAGGAGGAAAAGAGGAGCTTCTCATGGCTTATTACGGAGAAAGTCTAGTGGGCATTGCATCCGAGTTGTACATGGATCAGGACATATCTCGTTGGCACATTTGGGATGATCTAGCTCGAGATTTTGTCAGGCAGTTCCAGTATAACATAGACATAGCTCCCGACAGGAATTCTCTATCGAATCTCAAAAAGAAGTCATCGGAAAATTTCCGAGAATATGCTTTTAAATGGCGCGAACAAGTGGCCAGGGTCAAGCCCCCGATGGATGAGCCAGAAATGGTGAGTGTTTTCTACAAGCCCAAGAGGCCAACTACTTTCAGAATATGATGTCTGCAATGGGGAAACCATTTGCTGAGGCCATCAAGATTGGTGAGATGGTCGAGAATGGTCTGAAAACAGGGTGCATATTGAGCCAATCTTCCATAAGAGCTACGTCCCAAGCAATTCAAAGCGGGTCCGGAGGTGTAGCGAACAGAAAGAAAAAGGAAGAAGTGGCAATGGCGGCTTCAGGTTCGAGAAACCCCCGTCTACCCAGAAGTTACTTCTCTCCAAGCACCCCACAACATTATTATCCCCACCAGGATGTGGCTTATGCTATGGCCCCCCAGCCTTACGCAGTGATGAACGCTCAGCCATACGCTCAGCCACAACAACAGTTTAACCAAAATAGAGCTCCACCTCCTAGAAATAACCTTCCTCACCAAGCTCAGTATAATCCCCGACCTCCACAAAATAATTTCCCCTACAATGCCCGTGCCCAGGAGCCACCCAGAAGAACAAATTTCACGCCTATTGGTGAATCCTACTCTAGCCTTTTCCCAAAACTGGTCCAAATGGGTTTGCTACAACCTGTACCCCCGAACAGACAAAATCCAGAGTCACCTTTTACCAACCCGGCACCCGATGTGCTTATCATTCTGGGGTGGAAGGACATGACATTGAAGACTGTTGGACTCTAAAAAGGGCGGTTAAAAATCTCATAGAGCAAAAATGGATAGTGCTAAAGGATGAAGAAATTCCTAATGTAACCAACAACCCCTTGCCGGCTCACAACAATGGGCCAGTTATTGGGATGATGTGCGAAGATAAGGAGTTTGATCCTGCCTTGAAAGCCATCATTGCCATCGTTGATGTCGAAAAGAAACCAAAGGTTGCTGCAAAGCAAGACAAGGGGGAGAAAAAAATTAAATCCACCCCTCAGAGTGCAGAAAAAACAGTGGAAACTAAAACTGGGGTAGTACCCCCAAAAGATGCCATTCTTTATGTTCCCCGGGGTCACAGGAAAGAACAAATGACATTGAGCCCTCCAAAAAGGTTCGAGCTGAACAAGGGACTTAAGATGTACGTGCCTAAAGGGACCTATGTGGTACGGGGGCCAATAATTTCACCAAGGCTGAATGAGCCCGTGGTTATTGGCCGCGCACCACAGAAGCCCATGACAGACCCCACTGTCGTCCCATGGAATTACAACAAAGCGGTAGTGACATACAAGGGAAAAGAGGTCCTAGGGGAAGCAAATGAAACCAACCAAGCTGAGAAATACCTTAACTTGGAGGATTTGAACAAAGCCAAAAAGAAGCGTTTCCCACTCAAGAAGCCCGTCAGTGCTGAGGAGGCCGAAGAATTCTTCCGTAAAATGAAAACTACAGACTATGAGGTAATAGACCAACTCGGGAAGTCTCCTTCACAGGTCTCACTCCTGTCTCTACTGGTAAGCTCAACCGAGCATCATAAAGTGTTGATAAATACCCTCAATGAGGCTTATGTTCCAATTGAAACCACTGTTGAACAACTGGAAAGGATGGCAGAAAGATTCTTCGCAATCAACCAGATCTCATTTAGCAAGAATGATTTTCCCCCAGAAGGGGCTGCCCACAACAAAGCCCTTCATTTGACAGTTAAATGTGAGGGGTACTATGTGAAGAGAGTCATGCTGGATGGCGGATCCGGAGTTGATATCTGCCCTCTCTCAACTTTGCAAAGAATGGAAATTGGGACTGAGAGAACCAGGCCTAACAGTGTCTGTGTGCGTGCCTTTGATGGCATCAAGAGAGACACCACATATGAGATCGATTTGATTCTAACTATCGGTCCTATGGATTTCGAGGTGACATTTCAGATCCTAGACATAGACACTTCTTATAATTTCCTCTTGGGAAGGCCTTGGATTCACGCGGCGGGGGCCGTACCTTCCACTCTCCACCAGATGGTGAAATTTGAATATGAAGATCAGGAGATCGTAGTCCACGGAGAGGACGAGCAATCAATTTATCGGGACCCGTCAGTCCCATGTATGGATGCTAGGGAAGGTAGCGAACATATAGTCTATCAAGATTTCGAGGTTGTGGTCGCAGACCAATGTGAAGAAGGAAGCCCGTGTCCTCAACCCTTTCTCTCAAATGCGTCAATTATGGTTGCCAAGGAAATGATCAGGCATGGTTATAAGCCCGGGAAGGGGCTCGGGACATCATTGCAAGGTATCACAGAACCTATCACTCTGGCTGCTAGCGAGAAGTTCTTTAATGTGGGTTTTCAAGCTACGCCAGCTGATGAAACATGGGCAAATGAGCGGAAGAACAATGGTTGGGTCTTGCCTCAGCCTATCCCACATCTTCTCGAAACAATCATCAAGCCCAAGTACATAGAAGAGGAAGATGAGGCCTTTACGGCCGAGGAAATAGAAGAGATATGTGGAGCCATGAGACAGATGTTGTATGAAACACACATGGTCCAACCGGGAGAAGGCTCGAGCACCACTGAGGTGCTATATATGGGGCCCAATGCCAAGTTGCAAAACTGGAAGGCTACTCTGTTCCCAGTCAGGCGGAAATCCCGATAGTCCAGTCTTGCCACCTTTTCTACATCACGAGTTATTCCAGGGTGTAACTCGGATGGTTCTTTTAGTTTACTGTCTTTAAATTCCAATGTAAACCCCGTTATCTTCAAAATTCAATGAAATGAAATCAATGTTTCATCATTCATGAACCTTTCTCTTTATTCTTTCTGATTTTTGTTACTTTTTCTTATTTCTTCTTCTAGTTCTAATAATGCGGCTTTAAATAACATGACAAGCTTGCGGACTTCAGGCCCAGATCCAAACACGCTGTCTAATTATGAAATAATGAATCAAGAACCGGAATACGATGAAGAAGAGGCTTTTAGGGAAATAAATCGAGAATTGGAACAATTTGAGAATAAGCATAAGCCAAATCTAAATGAAACCGAGCCAGTAAATTTGGGTAGTTCAGAAGAGGTCCAAG
>NW_017680402.1:13093-13645 GCF_001879085.1 Nicotiana attenuata | reverse complement strand
ATACATTTCAAGTTTTGGCAATCAGGCGCCCACCTGGAAAGCAAGGGAATATAGTTCGAGTTTTGGAAATCAGGCGCCCACGTGGATAACAAGGGAATACAGTTCAAATTTTGGCAATCAGGCGTCCCACCTGGAGAACGAGGGAATACAGTTCATGTTTTGGCAATCAGGCGCCCACCTGGAGTACAAGGGAACACAGTTCAAGTTTCGCCAATCAGGCGCTCACTTGGAAAACAAGGGAATACACTTCAAGTTTTGGCAATCAGGCGCCTACCTGGAAAACAAGGGAATACAGTCCAAGTTTTGGAAATCAAGCGCCCACTTGGAGAACAAGGGAATACTGTTCAAGTTTTGGCAATCAGGTGCCCACCTGGAGAACAAGGGAATACAATTCAAGTTTTGGCATTCAGAAGCCCAATTTGAGAACGAGGGAATACAGTTCAAGTTTCGGCAATCAGGCGCCCACCTGGAAAAGAAAAGGAATGCATTTCAAGTTTTGGTAATCAGGCGCCCACCTGGAAAACAAGGAAATATGGTTCAAGTTTTGGCAAT
>NW_017680402.1:5321-8554 GCF_001879085.1 Nicotiana attenuata | reverse complement strand
GTTCAAGTTTTGGCAATCAGGCGCCCACCTGGAGAACAAGAGAGTACAGTTCATGTTTTGGCAGTCAGCCGCCCACCTGGAGAACAAAGGAATAGAGTTCATGTTTTGGCAATCAGGCGCCAGCCTGGAGAATAAGGGAATACTGTTCAAGTTTTGGTAATCAGGTGCCCACATGGAGAACAAGGAAATACAGTTCAAGTTTTGGCAATCAGGCGCCCAACTGGAGAACAAGGGAATACAGTTCAAGTTTCGGCAATCAGGCGCCTACCTGGAAAACAAAGGAATGCATTTCAAGTTTTGGTAATCAGGCGCCCACATTGAAAACAAGGGAATATGGTTCAAGTTTTGGCAATCAGGCGCCCACCTGGAGAACAAGGGAATACAGTTCAAGTTTTGGCAATCAGGCGCCCACCTGGAGAACAAGGGAATACAGTTCAAGTTTTGGCAATCAGGCGCCCACCTGGAGAACAAGGGAATACAGTTCAAGTTTTGGCAATCAGGCGCCCACCTGGAGAACAAGGGAATACAGTTCAAGTTTTGGCAATCAGGCGCCCACCTGGAGAACAAGGGAATACAGTTCAAGTTTTGGCAATCAGGCGCCCACCTGGAGAACAAGGGAATACAGTTCAAGTTTTGGCAATCAGGCGCCCACCTGGAGAACAAGGGAATACAGTTCAAGTTTTGGCAATCAGGCGCCCACCTGGAGAACAAGGGAATACAGTTCAAGTTTTGGCAATCAGGCGCCCACCTGGAGAACAAGGGAATACAGTTCAAGTTTTGGCAATCAGGCGCCCACCTGGAGAACAAGGGAATACAGTTCAAGTTTTGGCAATCAGGCGCCCACCTGGAGAACAAGGGAATACAGTTCAAGTTTTGGCAATCAGGCGCCCACCTGGAGAACAAGGGAATACAGTTCAAGTTTTGGCAATCAGGCGCCCACCTGGAGAACAAGGGAATACAGTTCAAGTTTTGGCAATCAGGCGCCCACCTGGAGAACAAGGGAATACAGTTCAAGTTTTGGCAATCAGGCGCCCACCTGGAGAACAAGGGAATACAGTTCAAGTTTTGGCAATCAGGCGCCCACCTGGAGAACAAGGGAATACAGTTCAAGTTTTGGCAATCAGGCGCCCACCTGGAGAACAAGGGAATACAGTTCAAGTTTTGGCAATCAGGCGCCCACCTGGAGAACAAGGGAATACAGTTCAAGTTTTGGCAATCAGGCGCCCACCTGGAGAACAAGGGAATACAGTTCAAGTTTTGGCAATCAGGCGCCCACCTGGAGAACAAGGGAATACAGTTCAAGTTTTGGCAATCAGGCGCCCACCTGGAGAACAAGGGAATACAGTTCAAGTTTTGGCAATCAGGCGCCCACCTGGAGAACAAGGGAATACAGTTCAAGTTTTGGCAATCAGGCGCCCACCTGGAGAACAAGGGAATACAGTTCAAGTTTTGGCAATCAGGCGCCCACCTGGAGAACAAGGGAATACAGTTCAAGTTTTGGCAATCAGGCGCCCACCTGGAGAACAAGGGAATACAGTTCAAGTTTTGGCAATCAGGCGCCCACCTGGAGAACAAGGGAATACAGTTCAAGTTTTGGCAATCAGGCGCCCACCTGGAGAACAAGGGAATACAGTTCAAGTTTTGGCAATCAGGCGCCCACCTGGAGAACAAGGGAATACAGTTCAAGTTTTGGCAATCAGGCGCCCACCTGGAGAACAAGGGAATACAGTTCAAGTTTTGGCAATCAGGCGCCCACCTGGAGAACAAGGGAATACAGTTCAAGTTTTGGCAATCAGGCGCCCACCTGGAGAACAAGGGAATACAGTTCAAGTTTTGGCAATCAGGCGCCCACCTGGAGAACAAGGGAATACAGTTCAAGTTTTGGCAATCAGGCGCCCACCTGGAGAACAAGGGAATACAGTTCAAGTTTTGGCAATCAGGCGCCCACCTGGAGAACAAGGGAATACAGTTCAAGTTTTGGCAATCAGGCGCCCACCTGGAGAACAAGGGAATACAGTTCAAGTTTTGGCAATCAGGCGCCCACCTGGAGAACAAGGGAATACAGTTCAAGTTTTGGCAATCAGGCGCCCACCTGGAGAACAAGGGAATACAGTTCAAGTTTTGGCAATCAGGCGCCCACCTGGAGAACAAGGGAATACAGTTCAAGTTTTGGCAATCAGGCGCCCACCTGGAGAACAAGGGAATACAGTTCAAGTTTTGGCAATCAGGCGCCCACCTGGAGAACAAGGGAATACAGTTCAAGTTTTGGCAATCAGGCGCCCACCTGGAGAACAAGGGAATACAGTTCAAGTTTTGGCAATCAGGCGCCCACCTGGAGAACAAGGGAATACAGTTCAAGTTTTGGCAATCAGGCGCCCACCTGGAGAACAAGGGAATACAGTTCAAGTTTTGGCAATCAGGCGCCCACCTGGAGAACAAGGGAATACAGTTCAAGTTTTGGCAATCAGGCGCCCACCTGGAGAACAAGGGAATACAGTTCAAGTTTTGGCAATCAGGCGCCCACCTGGAGAACAAGGGAATACAGTTCAAGTTTTGGCAATCAGGCGCCCACCTGGAGAACAAGGGAATACAGTTCAAGTTTTGGCAATCAGGCGCCCACCTGGAGAACAAGGGAATACAGTTCAAGTTTTGGCAATCAGGCGCCCACCTGGAGAACAAGGGAATACAGTTCAAGTTTTGGCAATCAGGCGCCCACCTGGAGAACAAAGGAATACAGTTCAAGTTTCGCCAATCAGGCGCTCACTTGGAGAACAAGGGAATACACTTCATGTTTTGGAAATCAGGCGCCTACCTGGAAAACAAGGGAATACAGTCCAACTTTTGGATTTCTGGCGCCCGCATGGAGAACAAGGGAATACAGTTCATGTTTTGGAAATCAGGCGCCCACCTGGAGAACAAGGGAGTACTGTTCAAATTTTGGCAATCAGGTGCCCACATGGAGAACAAGGGAATACAGTTCAAATGTTGGCAATCAGGCGCCCACCTGGAGAACAAGGGAATACAGTTCAACTTTCGGCAATCGGGCGCCTACCTGGAAAACAAAGGAATGCATTTCAAGCTTTGGTAATCAGGCGCCCACATTGAAAACGAGGGAATATGGTTAAAGTTTTGGCAATCAGGTGCCCACCTGGAGAACAAGGGAAGACAGTTCAAGTTTCGCCAATCAGGCGCTCACTTGGAGAACAAGGGAATACACTTCAACTTTTGGCAAT
>NW_017680402.1:0-276 GCF_001879085.1 Nicotiana attenuata | reverse complement strand
TGGAGAACAAGGGAATATAGTTAAAGTTTTGGCAGTAAGATGCCCACTTGGAGAACAAAGGAATACAGTTCATGTCTTGGCAATCAGGCGCCCACCTGGAGAACAAGGGAATACAGTTCAAATTTTGACAATCACGCGCCCACCTGGAGAACAAGGGAATATAGTTCAAGTATTGGCAATCACGCACCAACCTAGAGAACAAGGGATTACAGTTCATGTTTCTGCAATCAGGCGCCCACCTGGAGAACAAGTGAATACAGTTCAAGTTTTGGCAAT
>NW_017680401.1:10483-13645 GCF_001879085.1 Nicotiana attenuata | reverse complement strand
GTAAGCACAGAAATAATGCCTCAACTTCTGAGCTACCCAAGTCAAAGCACAACAGGTGCCCTCTAGTAAGGAATACCAGGCCTCGTACGGGGTGAACTTCTTGCTGGGATAATAAATGGCCTGCTCTTTTCTCCCCGTTTCATCATGCTGCCCCAAAACACAACCAAACGCTCCATCCAATACTGCAAGGTAGAGTATCAGGGGTCTACCTGGTTCGGGCTGGACCAGAACCGGCAGTGTTGACAGGTACTCTTTGATTCTGTCGAAGGCTTTTCTGGCAGTCGTCAGTCCATTTGGTAGCGGCGTCCTTCTTCAACATCTTAAATATCGACTCACAAATGACAGTGGACTGAGCTATGAACCGGCTGATGTAGTTAAGTCTCCCCAAGAAACTCATAACCTCCTTCTTGCTCTTCGGCGGCAGCAATTATTGAATAGCTTTGACCTTTGATGGATCCAATTCTATCCCTCGGTGGCTCACAATGAACCCAAGTAGTTTTCCGGCAGGAACCCCAAATGCACATTTTGCGGAATTCAGCTTCAGGTTGTACCTTCTCAGTCTATTGAAGAATTTCCTCAAATCTCCCATGTGATTAGCGGCTTTCTTGGATTTGATGATGACGTCGTCTACATACACTTCGATCTCCTTGTGTATCATGTCATGAAAAATTGTGGTCATGGCCCTCATGGAGGTGGCCCCTGCATTCTTTAACCCAAACGACATGATTTTGTAACAATATATCCCCCACAGCGTAACAAAAACCGTTTTCTCAGCATCTTCTTCATCCATCCATATCTGATGGTACCCAGCAAAACAATCAACGAATGACTGCAACTCATGCTTGGCGCAGTTGTCAATCAAGATGTGTATATTCGGCAAGGGAAAGTCGTCTTTTGGACTGGCCCGATTGACATCCCGGTAGTCGACGCAAATTCTGACCTTCCCATCCTTCGTCAGTACTGGCACAATATTGGCTAACCATGTCGGATAGTCTACTACCCGGAGGACCTTAGCTTTGACCTGCTTAGTGACTTCTTCCTTGATTTTCAAACTCATGTCTGGCTTGAACTTTCTGAGCTTCTGTTTCACTGGCAGACAGGCCAGATCAGTCGGTAATTTGTGAGCCACAATGGACGTTCTTAGACCAGTCATGTCGTCATATGACCATGCGAATATGTCCTCATATTTCTTTTAGAAATTTGTATACTCTTCCTTCTCAGACGGTGACAAATGAACGCTGACTCGTGTTTCTTTGATGTTCTCTGCATCTCCTAGATTGATGATCTCCGTCTCGTCCAGGTTGGACTTAGGCCTATTCTCAAAATTTTCAACTTCTTTAACGATTTCTTCCGGTATATCATCTTCCTCTAAATCTGTGTCCGTTTGTCGCGTTGTCTCGTTGCATGTCACAGTCGTTGGTTTATCAAGATAAGTAATAGTAATGTTGTTTGAGTAAAGTAATGAGAGAAAATAATAAGAGAGAGATTTGTAAGAAAATTGAAATAATTTAATAAATTCCATAGGTGTTTTGAACATTGGAGCTCTTTCTTGCGAAGAGAAAATAAACTAGTAAAACAGAATAGTGCGTGGTGCTTTGTTCAGCCTTGCTATCCCGAGGCATGTCGGGCTCTGGTTGTTCTGATGGTTCAATTCTTGAGTTGTGCCCCTCTGCTTAAGATGATCATGCTAGAGTGCACGAACTAACCTTTGGGGAGGGGAATAATAAAACAAAAATAAAACAAAAGGTAATCAAGTTGGCGAGGATTATAAAAAGTATTGCGATATTTAAACACATAGTGCAGGAATGTAAAACGTGTCCTAATTTGGGATGCTCGTTGTGCCAGAGGTAGGCCTAGCGACAAGTTGATTTGGAGAACTTAGAGTGCTAAATGCCTCATTTTACTGATAAAAGTAGACGAATCCCAAAACGACACTAAATAACAGGAAATAAAAATGTCACTAATGGCCACTGGCCTTATTACATTTTATAAAGTGGAAATGGAAACTCCTATCTGTTTGTTCCCAGAAGGACCTTCCCCAGACTCGGCATTGTTGGCTCCCTCGTACAGCTTTCCCAACTCGCGAAGTCCAGCAATAGGTAGGCCCTGGCTAGGTGTCCGCCTTCGGTTCCTTCAGCATTTTGGCAATCTTCGACCCTTTTGAGAAACGATTTTGGTCACTAGAGTGTAAGTCTGTTCACCAGCTTAGCAATCTTGGATGGATGTTGGTGACCATGCCGAATCTTGGATTTCGTACCTCATATTCCTGCAAGGCAAATAAGGTTAGGCCCTTACCCCACTAGACTTGACTATTTAACATCAATAATTAGCATTAAGAATTTAATTCTCCAAACAAATGCACAGAACGTGATAATGTCCGTTTGGGTTTCAGGGAAACCCGGTGGACTTTGGACAAGGCTATCTTAAAGAGTCATTATGCGGACAACATAACTGACTCGGCTAAGTTTGACCATGATGCATGCACAATTTTAAAGGGAAATGGTTTCTATGGGGTATTAGACATGGTACCCTTGAGCGGACAACTCAAGAAGGAAAGGCGCGGAACCGTCGACTACACCGTTGATCGACTGGTTTTATCGCAAATATGTCTTTGCCGGATTTAGGGGGTGATAATATCGGAAGGGCGCAACCACTCATTATAAGCATTGCTATGGTATTTTGTTTGGCACGAGTGGAATATGATGTTGAAAAAATGCAATACAATAATTAACAAATTGTCATGTACTTTCACGTTCATAAAGTAATGATTACAATAACTGCTCGTAATTATAACAGTATTGAAGGAAAGCGGTAAAAGAAAGCATTGAAGAAAAGAAACAAAGAACCAAGTCAGTTTCATAATAGAAAAGATATAAAGACATTAAATAAAGGCAATAAAGAAGCAGTAAAGTCACAAGCAACATGAAATGGTAAAAGCCTAAAGAAATCCCCAGCAGAGTCGCCATGCTGTCGATGCCCCCTTTTTCTCGCGAAATCGGGTTTACTACATTTGCGCGGACAACTATTTTCCTTTTGGGAGTTGGGTTTGAGATTTAGAAGAGTCGGCACCTAATGATTAAGTGCATTAGGACACTAAGAAGGAAATAAAAAGAAGAAGAACCAGAGAATGGGTAAGGGCTTGAAATTATCTCGAGGGGAAGG
>NW_017680401.1:0-5134 GCF_001879085.1 Nicotiana attenuata | reverse complement strand
TGGGTTTCCACATAGGATGGGGGTGTTGTGGTGATGATCATTTGTGGAGTTCAGTGGTTCGGGGATTAGCAGTGGGGTGTTGCTTGAAGTGTGGCGTGTGTTGCAGTGGTGATGGGGAGTGGGTTGGTTTTGTGGTTTCGGAATGTTTTGAGGAGGTATGGGATTTTGAGTGTTGGGGAAGCTGATATCCGGGGTAGTGAAGGAAAATGACAAGCTTGCCAAGTTCCGAACTTGGTCCAATTCTTCTTGAAATTTCAATAACTTCTGTTCGAGCTGGGAGGCACTTTCCTTGGAAACCTGAATACCCTGAGAAGTCTCTACCCTTTCAACTGAGCTTTCCTTTCTGATGTTGCTCAAATCTTCCATCTTTCCTTTGTTTTTGTTTCTGATAGGACTCGGAGGAGGAGGAGGCGGGACCTTTGGATCTTGTGGAATATGATGACGATGCCAGAGTGCACGAACTAACCTTTGGGGAGGGGAATAAGCAAAAGTAAAAACAAAAGGTAACAAGTTAGTAGGGATCGTGAGAAGAAAATGTTGCAATATTTAAACATATAGTGTAAGAATATAAATTGTGTCCTAAATTGGGAGCCTCTTTGTGCCCGAGGTAGGCCTAGCGACAAGTAATTTTGGAGAACTTAGAATGTTAAATGCCTCATTTTATTGATAAAAATAAGACGAATCCCAAACGACACTAAATAACAGGAAATAAATGTGTCACTAGTGGCCATAGGCCTTATTACATTTAAAGCAAAAATAGACTCCTATCTACTTGGTCCCAGAAGGACCTTCCCCAGACTCGGCATTTTTGGCTCCCTCGTACAGTTCTCCAGCTCGCGCAATCCTAGCAACAAGTAGGCCCTCGCCAGATGTCCGCCTTCATTTCCTTCAGCAACCCGGCAATCTTCAACCTTCTTCAGGAACTTCTTTTCCAGCTCCACTATGCCCCGCTCCAAACAGATCAGTCGTTTGTTGGTGCTGACATCCATATCTTTCCGTTCTCCAATTAGCTTTTGATTGGCTTCTTGTATTTCATGGTTCTCATTTTCACATTCCCGCATCCTCTTGCGCAGTTGGTTGTACTTTACCTGTGCTTTAGCCTTTTCGTCGATGATCCTGTGACCTCGAACAAGTCCGGGTTGTCCTAACTCGTTGTGATTGTTCTCCAGCCAGTTTGGATAGTGTGGAGTATAACCAGCGTGGTAGCTATCTGGTTCTATGGTGTCCTTCCCAAGATTTGTAGTGCCACATATGCTGAGCTTGACACTTGTACGGACTATCGTCAGCCTGGAAGTCAGTCCGGAAATGACTCATCTTGTCGACCCTTGGTATAACCTGCTTCCTATCTGCCTGTCTCATAACCCGGATAGGGACATATGGGCAGGTCCCTCTTAAAACGATCAGTATCAGAAATGGAGCATCCCGAGACCGTGTGATGAATTCTTCAGTAGGGAACCACTCAAACATCCATTGCACCCGGTCTTCAGTAAGATTGTAGAAGAGCTCGACCCACTCTCTAGCATTCTCTGGTTGGGCGAACATGTTGGGCATATAATTCATCCGCTTTGGGTGATGAAAAGTGATATGATCATCCCAGTCTCTACGATGGATTTCCTGCTGGTACTCACCCCTTTAGAGGTGCTCCATGAGCCATAGTTGGAGTGGCAAATTACATCCCTCGAAATGTTTGGCCCCTTGTTGACATCTTTCTAGGGCTCGGTATATTTCCGCAACTATCGTTGGCACAAGGCTGAATGGCTGCCCGTTAGTTCCTTCCATCAAGGTCTTGGTGACCATGGCCAGTCTGGTATGGATTCTTGCTTTCTTTGTCGGAAAAACTATCATCCCCAAGAAACAGAACATAAACACAAATACCCTTCGGTGGATGTGCCCCAATGAGGTGATGGCGAATTCGTCCGGATAGGTACGGTAAGATTTGCTGTGACCTTACCTTTCATACAGATAGTCAAAGGGAATGTACGACTCCTTCAAACAGTCAGGATTCTTCTTTAGACCCATCATCTTAAGAAAACCCCTATCCTTACGATTTTCCGGCATTAGCAAACCCGGAGTTTCCCATGGTATCCCAGCCAGTCCTCCTATCTCCTCAAGCAAAGGTGTCATCTCAATGTCTCCGAAGCGGAATACCGACCTATCACAGTCCCAAAATAGAGTTGCAGCTTCTATGATTTTGTTGTTGGGTTGAATGTCTAGGAGAGAAGGCAGGTTTCCTAGATACTTCCGGACGAGAGTCTGATCGATGGAATGAAGATCCTTCCACCAGCTTAGAAATTTGGGGTGAATGTGGTTGACCATGCCGAATCTGGGGACTTCGTGCCTCATTTCTGCAAAACAAAAAGGTTAGGCCCTTTTCCCCCACCGGACTCGACTATTTAACATCAATAATTAGCATAAGAAGCATTTAGTTCTCCAAATGAATGCACAGAACGTGGTAAGGTCCGTTTGGGTTTCAAGGAAACCCAGTGGACATTGGACAGGGCTATCTTCAAGAGTCATTATGCGGACAACATAACTGACTCGGCTAGGTTTGACCATGATGCATGTACAATTAAATAGAGTAAGGTTTCTATGGGGTTTTAGACTGGTACCCTTGAGCGAAAAACTCAAGAGGGAGAGGCGCGGAACCGTCGACTACACCGTTGATCGACTGGTTCTACCGTAAATATGCCTTTGCCGGATTTAGGGGGTGATAATATTGGAAGAGCGCAACCACTCATTATAAGTGTTGCTAAGGTCTTTTGTTTGGCACGAGTGGAATATGATGTCGAAAAAAAATGCAATACAATAATTAACAAATTGTAATGTACTTTCACGTTCATAAAATAATGGTTACAATAATTGCAGTTTTACAACAGTATTGAAGGAAAGCGATAAAAGAAAGCATTAAAGAAAAGAAACAAAGAACCAAGTTAGTTTCGCAATAGAAGAAAGAATAAATACTTAAAAACAAGTAAAGACATGTAAAGAAGCATGAAGTCACAAATAGCATGAAATGGTAAAAGCCTTAAAGAAGTCCCCAGCAGAGTCGCCATGCTGTCGATGCCCCCTTTTTCTAAAGGCGAAATCGGTTTTACGACATTTGGACGGACAACTCTATCCCTTTTTGGGAATTTGGGTTTTAAGATTTAGAAGAGTCGCCACCTAATGATTAAGTGCATTAGGACACTAAGAAAGAAATGAAGAGAAGAAGAACCAGAGAATGGGTAAGGGCTTGAAATTATCTCGGGGGGAAGGTGTTAGGCACCCCCCAAGATCCACTAGTGTGGTTCCCGGCCATGCTACAATTTTGACTTTAAATATAAACAACAAATAAACATACAAGACAATTCTCACATAACGATTGCAAGTAGGGGAAGTATAAAAGTTAAATAAACGAGCTGAAATTTGGGACTAGGCAACTTCATAATTTATTTAAAGAATATACGAGTGCAGAAGAATGGGAGTCAAATAATCGATACAAATAATCAGGCAAAAGGATGAAATGGGGCGACAATTTGGGAGAGAAAAAAAAAAGTACTTGGACATTTAAAGAGAATTTTTTTTTTAAATGATTAAAACAAAGGGCAAGGTTTAAAAGAACCGAAAACTGCAATTTAAAAAAAATTCTGAAAGAGAGAAGTAAACACATAAAGAGGGAGGGGGTCCTAGGCTTATAAATAACATGGATCACCCACGCAACACCCGGTAACCAATTATACATGTGGTGTTATCGCGTGATCATCATATCCATGTCTACTCTTTCCCACCCCATTAAGGTACTAAAGCGCGGAATGGTCTCGTTACTTATTGCATGTTACTAGCCGCCCCAATCCTATCAATCCCAGAGGTACTAATCCTAGAGGGAAGGGATATTGGCTTTTGAAGGTTTAAAAGGACAAAATCTAGTGCGACAAACAAAACACATAAGAGTAGTTAAGGGGGAAAACACATAGCAGTTAAGGCTCAAATAGGCCTCCTCATTCAAAGCAGAAATTGTTTAGCATGACTTACAAGTACTGGTTAGGTCTTTAATTAAACTTACGTAAAGGGGGTGGCTGATTTATCACATATTTTCAGATAAGAAGTCCAAATTAGGCCTGCCTGCTGGTTGTAATTATTAAAGACTAGCGTAATTAATTGATTACCTAACGGTTTGCCTAGGTGAAACCTATAGGCATGATATCTAACAAGGTCAAACATATTGATTTTAAAGAAGATTACTGACTTTAGAAATAGACCAATTCTGCGGATGTTAACAACATTATTACTGACTATAGACTTCGAGGGTGAATCAAATTTAAACGATTGCTCCTATAGGCATGAATTCTAAGCGTTATTGATTCTAAAACGGTTATGTAAGTGCAGGACCTAAGAGCATGGTATCTAAGATGCGATTGATTATTTTTTAACCTATGGATTGTTTGCCTAATGACATGTGTACGTGCAGAAGTGCAGGAAACTTATAATCATGATTTCTATATGCAGAAGTGCAGAGACTTATAGACATGATTTCTAATGAAATGCATAACTTATTGACAGGATTTCTAACGCAGTAATGAAACAACTTATAGGCAGGATTTCTATATGTAGATGCATAAACTTATAGGTAGGATTTCTATACGTGGATGCATAAACTTATAGGCAGGATTTCTATATGTGGATGCATAAGCAAAAAAACAGGCTGTGATTGCAGAAATAAATACCTAAAGCATGATGTCTACCCATATGCATAACATGAGTGACCCTCCCCTTTTCACTATACACCCCCAATAGTTATTACAAATTATTACAACCCGAATGAATGAATAAAAAAAAATAAAAGGAAACAATTACATCAGAAATTAAAGTTCCAACCAAGGAGAGCCTAATTCAGACTCCTAGTCTGAAACATGAGATAAACCAACTTCCAAAGATCAGATTTCCAAAGCCTTTCTCATCATTTAGGTGTGTCAAAGTTCCAAGGAGCTTCATGAACTCCAGGCAGTGCTCACACCCAATTACATTTGCAGGATCAGATTGTAGTGCAGTGTGGAAGGGTCAGCCCTCAAATGTCCAAGTTCAGAGGGAACTCAAGGTCCCCAAGGCAAGGCTCATAGGAGGGGGGGGGGCAGAACTTAGAGTCTACGAATAAGTG
>NW_017680400.1:8786-13646 GCF_001879085.1 Nicotiana attenuata | reverse complement strand
ATTTCCGACCCTCGGAGTCGTGATGGCACCTACTCAAGAAAGCTAGGCAAGTCGCGTATTATAGATTCACTAACTCGTTTACTTGGTCCTTTTTAACAATTTAAATTGACATGCGATCAACCGTGAAATATTAACGATAATTAAAATACATGCGGAAAGATGTAATCTGATAACTTAACCAAAAAACCAGTGCGACAATACCAACATACATCTCTACCCGGAATCCGGTGTCACAATATCACGGACCGCCTACGAATACTACATACAAATGTCTGGAAAGAAAGGTAAAATCTATCTCTGGAGTAATAAAAATAGAATACATATGAAGATAGAAGAGAACGCCGGGCCTGCGGACGTCTGTAGGACTACATCGGGATCTCTGACTGGACTGAAGGCTGCTACCCAAAGCTATGGTCCAAAAGCTGTCGCTCCGGGATCTGCACATAGCGCAGAGTGTAGTATCAGCACAACCGACCCCATGTGCTGGTAAGTGCCTAGCCTAACCCCGGTGAAGTAGTGACGAGGCTATGACCAGACTACCAAATAAACTTGCGCAGTTATATACTATGCAGCGGAAAATAAAATAGAATAAATAAATAAAGATGGGAGGGGGGTACATGCTGCGGGGAAATATCAATACCAACAGTAACTTAAGAGAAAGGCATAAGGACAATTTAGAATTTATCGCAAAACAGTAAGGAATTCGTAGCCAATCCATAAATACTTTATATTATTGCGGCGCGCAACCCGATCCCAAAACATAATATCACTGTTGCGGCGTACAACTCGATCCATATCATTTATCGCTGTTGCAGCGTGCAACCCGATCCAATTATATAGTTGTTGCGGCGTGCAACCCGACCCATTTATATCATTGTTGCGGCATGCAACCCGATCCACATATATATTTCAACACCAATCACAACAAGGGCCTCGGCAAGGGACCAATAAGGAAATAACACTATCCCGGCAAAGGAATCGACAGTATAAGTAAATACGTCCCAGCAAGGGAAATCAGCTATAACCAAACTTGTTCCAACGTCTAACTACCTCAACTACACCAATACTAAAATCAAAATAATATAATACTCCACGAGAATAATCATAAACCTTGACTCAACACAGAGAATCAACAACTTAGGCATTCGTAGTATTTATCAAGAACACAATAATTTCAATTTAAGACCCACGGTAATGCTTGACACCGACGTATAGATACTCGTCACCATGCCTATACGTCGTACTCGAAAAGTAACACGTAGCAAATAGGACACAACTCCTAATCCCTCAAGCTAAGGTTAGACCAAACACTTACCTCAAGCTTCCACGGCCAACTCAAGCCTCAAACACCGCTTTTCCTTTAGAATTCGCCTCCGAATTACTTGTATCTAATTTAAATTAATATAACAACATCAATAAATGCTAAATAATCCAATCCCAAGGCTAAATTATAGGTTTTCCATTATTTTCTCCAAAAAGTCAAAAATCGACCCCGGGCCCGCTTGGTCGAAACTCAAGGTTTGGAACAAAACCCGTTCACCCATTCACCCACGAGCCCAAATATGCAATAAGTTTCGAAATTCGACCCCAAAACGAGGTCTAAATCCCAATTAATCAAAAAGCCCTAACTCTACCCAAATCCCCAATTTTCTACCATTAAAACCCTAGGATTATTGATAAAAGTTGATGAAAAACATTAGAGAGTTTAAAGAAATCAGTTAATGAACACTTACTTGTGATTTGGGAAGAAAATCTCTTGAGAAAATCGCCCTAGGTCTTCTATTTTTATGAAAATTTGAAAGAGAAATCGCTGAAGTTATGTTTTAAAAGACTCCACTGCCCGACTTCCGCACCTGCGGTGCCTGGGTCACACCTGCGTGACCGCACGTGCGGAAAAGTGATCGCTTCTGCAGAAAGGACTAGGCCCGCTGGGGCCGCATCTGCGAGAAGGGACCCGCTCCTGCGGAACCGCTTCTGCAGAAGCTTGTCCGCATCTGCGAGAGACTGGACCGCACCTGCGACCCATTATGCGCACCTGCGAGCTCGCACCTGCGGTGCTCGACTCGCAGGTTTAGTTACACCAGAACTGATGCAACAGCAGTGTTTTCCTAAGTTTAAACACCCCAGAACCTACCCGAAATTACCCGAGCCCTCGGGGCTCCAAACCAAACATGCATACTAACTCAAAAACATCATATGAACTTATCCGTGTGATCAAATCGCCAAAATAACCTCTCAAACAACGAATTTAGCATAGAAATCTAAGAAAAGTCTCAAAACTTCCAAAGTATCAATTTTCACAACTACAGGTCCGAATCACCTCAAACGACTTCCGTTTCTTACCAATTTCATAGTCTCATCTTAATTCACACATAAGACCTATACCGGGCTCCGGAACCAGAATACGGGCCCGACACTATAAAATTTTAAACTCATTTCATTTCCAAAACTCATAAATAATTTCAGAAAACAATTTTCTTTAAAAAATTCACTTCTCGGGCTTGGGACCTCGGAGTTCGATTCCGGGCATAGGCCCAAGTCCCATATTTTCCTACGGACCCTCCGGGACCGTCAAATCACGGGTCCAGGTCTGTTTACCCAAAATATTGACCGAAGTCAACTAAAGTTCATTTTAAAGTCAAAATTCATCATTTTTCACAGATTTTCACATAATGGCAATCGAGATGATGCTGAAAGAGGTTTTTAAGGCCTCGAAACGCAGAATTTATTTCTCAAACAAGTGATGACCTTTTGGGTCATCACAATACTACACGACTCGGCATTTAATATATGTGTCTTGGTTATGATAGAAAAATCAAAATAGATCAATGGAACATACACCAAGAATATCGTTTATAAAAAAGTATTAAGCGAGATATGTTTAAGCACACATATATAATTGTACTTCATAAAATCAAATAACAAAAACTCACATGTATCTAATTAAACTTTCATTGCTCATGTTGTAGGTTCAGACAATATGATCCAATTATCTTGACCTCGGCAAATAATTCACGATACGACGAGCCCCAATATTGATCTTTCATAGAAACTTGAACTTTATTCTTTCACATATAACTATTTGATCAAAACTTTTTTTTTATAGTATTTATACTATTTTACTCAAATATGTATTACATGGCTCAGCATACACGTGCAATGTACGTGCCGAGAAACTAGTTTGCATAAACACAAGAGTTAATTAATAACATTAGATTTTATATATGCCCACATATGACACAGCCACACTGTGTTAATAATGTTTTCAGTGAGAAAGAGCTGCCTAGCTTTTGTAATGCCTCAAAGAATGCAAATTCGATAGTAAAAATTGATCGATTTTCTTGACCATTACTCCCGCCAGTTCATAATAAGTGACTTTTTAGTCTTTGGCACACCCTTAAGAAAATACTAACTCTTAGAGAAAAAAAAAGGTATATTGACTAAATTACCCTTAATTAAAATTTACATATTGTTACTTTAACACATTGGGATATGTAAATGAGAGCAAATTTAGAAAAATAAATTAATTCCTTCTTGATTATTTAAAAGGATACTTATTTTTGACCAAAATAAAAAAGGCCAAAAAGTCACTTATTATGGACCGGGGGAGTATTAGGGGAAATCGATAAAGATTAAAGAGGAAAAATAAATGCTATGTTTTTAACTTTGATTAATGCTGATATAGCTCATAATTCTTTTAAAGTCGATTATCATAAACACACCATAAATACGTTAGTTACAAAACAATATCAACTCACTTCTATATATGCCCAGGCCATTAAATAAAATCACATATTTATGGCAAGAGTTGATAACATTACCAGTGAGAAAGAGCTGCCTACCTTTGGACTTTCACTACTAGAATTCCTGTAAAAAGCGACCAAAGATTAGCGACCAAATTTGGTCTGTCAAGAAAAGCGACCAAAGTTGGTCGCCAAACTGCCGAAAATAATAAAAAAAAATATTTGAAATACTTTAGCGACCAAAGTTGGTCGCTATTTGGCCGCAAATTTAGTCAAACTGTTGACTGGACTGGTCAGACTTGCTTGGTCAAAGATATACTGAGATTAGCGACCAATGTTGGTCGCTAAAGTGGGACCCACATAATTTTTTTTAATAATTTTATTATTATTTTATAAAACTTATAAAATATAAATATATATAATTTTAACTGAAGGATAAGTTGATAGCGACCAACATTGGTCGCTAACATGGGACCCAGTTATAATATTTTAATAAATATATATTTATTTAAAATAAATTATAAAATATAAATAAATATAATTCAAAATTTAGCGATCAAAGTTGGTCGCTTAATGAAATAGTGACCAACGTTGGTCGCCAAGGTGGGACCCAGTTCTAACATTTAATAATTTTTATTATTAATTTAAATATTATATAAAATATAAATAAATCTGATTAAAATTTAGTGACCAAATTTGGTCGCCAAATTAAATTCATGTACGGTTAGTGACCAACTTTGGTCGCTAAATTAAATTCATTTACAGTTAGCGACCAAAGTTGGTCTCCATATGGTCAAAATTAAAAAATTACTTTTGTTTTTACTATGTAAATAATATAAATGTAAGTCGTTAATAATTTTGTAATACAAGGGATGAATAGTACTACGAAGCGGGCGTGTGTGTCTATATATATACTTACGCTATATTATGCACTAAGTGTATTAGGTAATACTGTATCAAATATAGCTCATATATATATAATATATGTACTTACGCTATACTATGCACTAAGTATAAGTGTATTAGGTAATACTGTATCGAATATAGCTTTTATATATATATATATATATATATATATATATATATATATATATATATATATATATATATATATAAT
>NW_017680400.1:0-5019 GCF_001879085.1 Nicotiana attenuata | reverse complement strand
ATTCTTGCCTCCTGATCATGAGTTTAGAAGGAATGAAAATGCATTCAAAAAGAATAAAATGGAATATGATTTTCCACCTCTGATACTTTCAGGTGAGGAAATTTGGGAGAGGGTCCAGAACTTCAGTAAAGTTACTGAAGCTCCACCTTATAGATTATCCGGATACGATGTTACTCATAATTGGACGAAACGGAGTATATTTTGGGAGTTGCCTTATTGTAAGGATAATCTTCTCCGTCACAACCTTGATGTCATGCATACTGAGAAGAACTATTTTGACAATTTGTTCAACACAGTGATGGATGTTAAAGTAAGACAAAGGATAACCCGAAGGCTAGAATGGACTTACAAGAATATTGCAGGCGGCCTGAATTATACTTGCAGACAGCAAACAATGGTAAGGTGTTCAAGCCCAAAGCAAGTTACACATTCACTTTGGAGGAAAGACAGCAAATTTGTGATTGGGTAACGAAATTGAAGATGCCTGAGGGTTATGCGTCGAATTTTGGGAAAAAAGTTGATATGGAGATAGGGAAGTTGAGCCATTTGAAAAGTCATGACTGTCATGTTTTCATGGAGACCTTAGTGCCTATTGCATTTTGTGGTTTTCCTGAAAGAATCTGCAAACCCATCACAGAGATTAGTTTGTTTTTCAAAGACTTGTGTTCTTCCACATTAAGGGAAGAAAACCTACTCCGGATGGATCAGAACATTCGTGTAACTTCTACTAAGATGAAAAAGATATTTCCATGTGGTTTTTTTGATGTGATGGAACACCTTCCAATCCACCTTGTACACGAGGCACGACTTGGAGGGCCTGTTCAATGCAGATGGATGTATCCCTTTGAGAGGCAATATTCAATTTGTTAAGCAGAGGAATATGATTGAAGGATCTATATGCGAAGCTTATCTTGCAAAGAAAACTGCTCATTTTTGTTCTTATTATTTTGAGAGTAATGTGCCATGTGCTAGGAATAGGCCCAACAGGCACACGGTCGACCTTATGAATGATCCATTATATCCGCCTATGTCCATATTCAATCAACCAGGCCGATGTTCTAAGGATGTTAGAAAGAGAAGTTTGAGTGATATGGAGTTCAAGTCAGCTACACTTCATGTGTTGCTAAATTGTCCCGAAGTTGTACCATTTCTCAAGTAAGTATTGATTTAGTAGTTATCAAAATATAAAAATTACTGTGATTACATCTCTATGCAACTACTAAAAATATTTGATGTGTCACAGTCACTTCGTGGGTCAATTTGGCCATGATGTTGTATATACGAGATTCGATACGTGGTTCAAATAATTGTAAGTTTATCCTTAAAATATTATAACACTATGTAGGTAAACCATGTTTGGAAGTTATGCTAACTTATGAATTTTTTTAACAATATGTAGTTAAATGATCCAAATAATGGTGTAAATCAATTTTGAAAGATATATCATGGGGACCTGGGCTTGAGGTCACAACAATGTCTAAGTACGTTGTGAATGGTTATAAGTTTCATACAGAGGATTGCTGTAAAAATAAAAATAGCAACAACAGTGGGGTGTGGGTTCAAGGTGGTGATGGAAACCAAGTTGAAGATATTGATTATTATGGTGTGCTCAAAGAAATAATAGAACTAGAATATACAAGTTGGCCATTTAAGAAATTGATACTCTTTAGATGCAAGTGGTTTGACCCACATCCAACAAGAGGTACAAGAGTACACAATCAATACAACATAATTGAGGTTAATCATACGAGCGAGTATGATCGCTATGATCCTTTCATAATTGCACATAATGTTAGAAAAATGTATTATGCTCCTTATCCATTGCGGCGAAATAAGTCCGATTGGTGGGTTGTAATAAAAACTAAGCCTGTAGGTAGGGTGGAAGTCGAGAATGTGTTAGATGTTGCATATCAAAACGATATATCCAGTGTTTACCAAATAGTGGATGAAGTTTTAGAAAATGATTTGGAACATACTGAACACATATTGGAAGAAGCTGATATAACTCGGACGAGGAACAATACGTCGATGAGCTTTAAAAAGTTGGTTTCTTTAATAACTCTCATTTATAGCTAGTTTCTTTATATGTTTCAATCTAAATATGTATTATATTATGCAGATGACAGGCAAGGGTCGAGGTAACAATGTCCCTACTGGTCCTCGGGGTCGAGAAAAGGCTAGGAAACCAAATAGGAGGGTAGAAAATAATACTCAATCTTTTCCACCCTCTTCAGAGATGCCTATGCGTATGCCTATGTCTTTGCCTCCACCCCAGGGCTATTCTGAGCTGCCACAGCATCACGAGCCCTACACCTTCGTGCAGACACCAGGTCTTTCGTCACAGGGCCATAGGACTATACGTCCGACATACAGTCCACCTGCCTCACGACCACGTGGATCGCATCCATCTACATCACATGGATCGCATCGATCAATGTCACATCCACATGGATCACAGCCATCAGTGTCACAGCCACTCGGGTCACAGCTATCAGTGTCACAGCCACTTGTGGGCCATCCAGCTATGTCGCAGTCACAGGGATTGCAGCCATCTTCATCAGGGACTCCATCTATTTCAGGCCTTCGCCTGCGAGATACTAGCTCTGACCCCCCTACACCTTCCACACATGCCTCTGATATACATGTTTCGGACGGTGATGCTGATGATGACGAGGAGGTGCATTATGATCAATATGGCAGGATCATCATAGTCCCTGAGGGTGATGGGTAAGAGTTATTTGTTATTTTACATTTATTGTTTTGTACTGTTTTTACTAAGATATTAATGTATTTTTCTTATTAAATTGCAGGTTTATCCCTAGTAATATTACTACGAGGATAATCACCAAAGCCACCAGAAAGCTTTATGATGGCCCTTATGCGACTTGGAGTGAATTCCCATTCTCGCTGAAGGAGCAAATTTTCAATAAATTTAAAGTATAAATGTTCTTTTAAGCAGTATAATTATTTATATTTATGATATTTTCATATAATATTTAACTTTTAAAATACAGAGAAAGTGTGTATGGGAACACCACTATAGCGCGAAAGTGGCTGCAAACTTTCATCTCAAAGCTCGCAAGCGGTTGTCGCATTATTTCTCCAAAGCTAGAAAGTTGAACCAGAAGCCTGACTGGTTGCTCAGATTTATGGGAGGATTTGCAAAGGCAATGGCTTACCGCAAAGTTCTTATAGAAGAGCAGAAAAGGAAAGAAATCCCGCGCATCTGAGAAGGGAGGATCCTTGCACACTGGAGGTGCAATCAGCCTAGGGACAATAAAAAGAAGAATGGTACGTAATTGCTTAATTTATTTTAATTTTCAAAGTATATCTATTCTGTTTATTAACTAAAATTTATGAGTTTTCAGGAAAAGAAGTCCAATGAACCAAGATAAGCTATTCAAGGAGACTCATATTGTAAAGAAGAAGAAAGAGACGGATCAAGAAAGGTGGGTCGAGGGCCGAGCCTCGACTGTACATGTAAGTTTTCACTTTTCATTAAGTATTTTGATATACTTTTATATAAATTTTGAAATACTAATTCAATGTAATTTTTCTTATAGGGTTGCTTCACAGCTGAACTGCTGGAATTCATACGCAGTCAACCACCTAATGAGTCGGGCGAGCCAATCTAACCTTCAGACGAGGATGCTGAAAGAATGTGGACGGAGGCTACTGGCGGTCCAAAATGGGGGAAGGTATACGGGCTTCCTACTAAGAAATTCCATCGCTATTAGTGTGGAATGCAAGGAATAGGGACTTCCTCGCAAGCCGAGCTACTTGATGGGGATAGCCTCTCCGCTATGCGGGACTGTGACAAAGCTCACATCTGAGCTAGAAGAGGCCAAGGAAAGAGAAAAGCTTAGAGGTGCTCAGTACACTGGCATGCAAGAGCAGATCAAATCTCTCCTAGCTTCTGGCTCTTTTCCGATTCCCCGGTCTCGTGAGTCATCGCCAGAGGCTCGCCTTCCCCGTGCTCATTCCTCCCGTCCTCCATGTGCTCATTCCTCCCGTCCTCCATGTGCTCGTTCCTCCCGTCCTCCCCGTGATCGTTCTTTCCGTCCTTGACAAGTACACCCTTCTGGATACCGTCTTGGTGATGAAAGTTCATCAGACGGTGATGATAATGATGTACAAAACAATCCTTGACTTTTATACACTTTGAACTAGACAAATACAATCGGTTTTCGAATGGGCTTGTAATAACACTTAACTTAGTTTGGTTAGCTTAATGTGTTAGTTCTATTGAACTTTATACTTTGTTGGTTTTAATGTTGTTGTTAATATTGTTGTTGTGTTGTTGTTTTGTTGTTGTTGTTGTTGTTGTTTATTGTTGTTGTTGCTGTTGTTGTTGTTTATTGTTGTTGTTGTTGTTGTTGTTGGCATAAAATGCCTGTTTAGGAATTTTGGTATGCTAGCAGGTGGTGTAGCTGCCAAAACAGGCAGTTTCTGCCAAAATTATACCGAGAAAAGCGACCAACTTTGGTCGCTAGTTGGTCGCTTTTCTCTTTAAAAAAATAATTTTCTGGGCAATAGCGACCAAGGTTGGTCGCTAATTAACCCAGATTTCTCAAAAAGCGACCAACTTTGTTCGCTAGTCTAATAAAAAATATATTTTATGGAGAATAGCGACCAACTCTGGTCGCTTATATATAAAAAATAATTAAATTCATAAAATTAGCGACCAATGTTGGTCGCTTAAGTTTAAAAAAAATTAAAAAAAATTAAAACAATAGCGACCAACTTTGGTCTCTATTTTCCAGATTTTAAAATATAATATTTTCTTTACCGACCAAAGTTGGTCGCTTTATTTTGATTAATAATAAATAAATAAAAAGGTAATTTAAGATTAGGGACTAACTTTGGTCGCTAAATTTATATTATTAAAATAATAAAGCGACCAAAGTTGGTCGGTATATTGTTTATCCGGAATATTTGGTCCTTTTACCTTAGAGACCAAAGTTGGTCGCTAATTAGCGACCAACTTTGCTCCCTAAGGTAAAGGGACCAGCATAATAT
>NW_017680399.1:0-13648 GCF_001879085.1 Nicotiana attenuata | reverse complement strand
GCGTCTGAATTGATTGGTTTTGGCCAGATTTCTCCGTCCATTTCTGCAAGATATGAGTGCCCCTCCTGTTAGCACCCTGTGAACCATATAAGGACCTTGCCAGTTAGGAGAGAATTTCCCTTTCGCTTCATATTGATGTGGGAAGATATTCTTCAACACCAGCTACCTCGGTGTGAACTGCCTTGGTTTGACCTTTTTGTTGAAAGCACTGGACATTCTATTCTGATAAAGTTGGCCGTGACATGCTGCGCTCATCCTTTTTCCATCTATAAGGGCCAATTGCTCGTAGCGACTCCTAATCCATTCTGCATCACTGAGTTCAGCTTCCTGTATGATTCTTAAAGAAGGAACCTCTACCTCGACTGGGATGACAGCTTCGGTACCGTAGACCAGCATGTAGGGAGTTGCCCCGGTTAATGCGCGAACTGTGGTGCGGTATCCCAACAAAGCGAAGGGTAGCTTCTCGTGCCATTGTTTGTGGTTTTCTACCATCTTTTCAGTATCTTCTTGATGTTTTTTGTTGGCGGCTTCTACGGCTCCATTCATCTGAGGTCGATAGGCTGTGGAATTCTTGTGCTTGATTTTGAATGTTTCACACATGGCATTCATTAGATCACTGTTGAGATTGGCGACATTATCCGTGATAATAGACTCGGGAACTCCGAATCGGCAAACAATATGATCTTTGACAAAATCTGCGATGACTTTCTTGGTCACAACTTTGTAAGATGCAGTCTCTACCCATTTTGTAAAGTAATCAATGGCTACAAGAATAAACCTGTGTCCGTTTGAAGCAGTGGGCTCAATCGAACACATGACATCCATTCCCCAGGAGGAAAATGGCGAAGGTGAGCTTGTTGCATTGAGCTCGTTTGGCGGCACTTTTATCATATCGGCATGCACTTGGCACTGGTAGCATTTGCGAACATACTGGACGCAGTCTGTCTCCATGGTCATCCAAAAGTAACCGACCCTGAGTATCTTCTTGGCTAAGACAAAACCATTCATATGTGGGCCGCAGGTCCCAGCATGTATATCCTCAAGCAGTTTAGAAGCTTCTTTTCGATACATCTTATCAATCCCAAATCAGGAGTTCTTTTGTACAAGTTTCCTCTGTTGTGGAAGAAGTGACTGGACAATCTCCAAAGCGTGCATTTCTGAGTGTGGTTTGCATGCTCCGGATATTCTCCTTTTGCCAAATACTCCTTGATGTTGTGGAACCAAGGCTTTCCATGTGTCTCTTCCTCGACGTGAGCGCAATACGCTGGCTGATTATGGATTCTTACTGGGATGGGATCAATGAAATTCTTATCTGGATGTTGTATCATGGATGATAAAGTGACCAATGCATCTCGAAGCTTTCAACCTCCCCGACAACATCCTCGGGTATTTCATCTTCTTCATTTGAATCACCGACCTCATATTGCGTTGCCTCATTACATGTCAGTCACCGATTCATCAAAAGTAATAATGACGCTATAGAAAGAAAATGTGTAGAAAATAATAATAAATAATAAAGAGCAATGCATTTGATTAAAAATTGAAAAACATTCAGACAAGTATGGCTCGATGAATCGAGCATTTATTTTGAAACAAGTAAGTCTTTAAACAAAATTACTAAAAATCTTAAATGACTAGAATGGCTATAGAAATGAAATCTGCCAAGCTACCCAGGGACTCGGCGGGCCCGGGATAGTGTGGCGATCTAGTTCCTGAGAACAGCTCCCTTATCCACAGTCTGAATAGTGAGGCCTTCTTCCTCCTCCTCCTCAATAATTGCACTACAATCCATGTCTTCGTCTTCCAAGAACATATTCCTTAACCCAGCTAATGCTTCTTCTTCTACGGTTCCCCATATTGTGTCAGCTTGGTGAAAAGCTTGATCCAGATGCGGCACTGGTTGCTCGAGAGGGTAATACGGTCCACGCCATGGAGGCGACCAATCCTTATACTCTTGCCATGTGTACTGGTATCCGAGCCTGAAAGTAGTACCATGACCTTTCAGCTATATCGGTTTAGTAATACCCTGGAGATTCTTCCCGAGCCCTTTCCCGGGTCCGTACCCGGACCATGCCAGTATGCTTTCTATTTTGCTTCTCCACCATTTGTCTTTCTCAACAGCGTTGACACGTTCAATATGATGATAGGTTTTCCCTCCTAGCCTTCTTCTGTTTTCGATAGCCAGGATGCTTTGGCTGGTGTAAATGGGGTTACTCCCGTCCCCGTAAATGATCACCTTCTAATGGTTCCATTCAAACTTTACTGCCTGATGCAGGGTCAATGCCACAGCCCCGGCAGCGTGTATCCATGGTCGTCCTAACAGCAAATTGTAGGATGCAGATATGTCCAGCACCTGAAACTCGACATCGAACCACGTAGGCCCCATTTGTAAACAGAGATTAATTTCTACGATGGTAGCTCTCTAAGACCCATCAAAAGCCTTCACGTTCATGGTCCCTTCTCGTATCTCGTATAGGCCCTTGCCCAACCTCTAGAGTATTGTCAATCGGCAAATGTTGAGGCTAGATCCTCCATCAATCAGGACCCTGGCAATGAAGTAGTCCTCGCATCGCACTATGGTGTGCAGTGCCCTGTTTTGATTCAAACCCTCAGGCGACAACTCATCCTCATGGAAAGTGATTTTGTGACTTTCCAACACCTGTCCTACCATGTTGGCCATTTCTCCACTGGTGATATTATTGGGCACATAAGCTTCGCTCAACACCTTCATCAAAGCGTTCTTGTGTGCTTCTGAATTTTGTAACAATGACAGGATGGATATCTGAGCTGGGGTTTTGTTCAAATGATCAATGATAGAATACTCCTTTTCTTGTACTTTCCTCCAAAGGCTGCTTGGCAGTGGCATCCTTACTTGGTCCTCCCAGGTGTTCAGGTGTACAGATTTTTCCGATCCTAGTCATTCCTTGTGCAGCATCGGATTCCTCCATCTTTGCCTTTCCTTTTCTTCTAGCTTCGGCAACATAATCCCAAGGTATTACTTTTGAATTGAAAGGAGGTGTGGTCGATATTGTCACTGTAAAAGGTGCGACCACTTCTACTTCAAACGGAACAGGGATGGCCGCGGGTGGAGCCACTTCTACTTCAAATAGAACTGATGTGGCTACCTCAACCTCGATTGGCGACTGAGTCTGTACTACAATAGGAGTGAGGGTGATTGAGAGTTTAAACTCCCGGATAAGCCCAATCGACCCCTCAGGATCCCATTCTTCGTTTGTCTCTATCACATGTATTCCACCACCTCTATGATCTGGGAGAGGGTTGTTGCAAACATTGGGTGTGGCTTCCTTTGCCTGTATGACCTTGTTGTCAATCAACGTCTGGATCTTATCTTTCAATGCTCGGCACTCGTTAGTGGTGTGCCCTTTCATACCGGAATGGTACGCACAAGTTTTGTTAGGATTGACCCATTGGGATGGATTCTCTAATGCCACAGCGAGAACAGGAGTGACGTAACCTGCGGCTTTCAACCTTTCATACAGCTACTGAATGGGTTCTGCGATAGCGGTGTATTGTCTGGGTGGCTTGCGATCAAAATTGGGTCTTGGTCTTGGATAATTTTGGCGAATCGGAGGTGACTGGAAATGAGATGGTTGGGAGTTATAGGTATGATAGATAGTGGCTGGTTGGGAATATCTAGGAGATGATGGTTGATATGTAGGTGGTGGTGCTTGGTATGTGGATAGAGGTGTTTGATATGTGGGTGGAGGTGTTCGATAGGTATGTGAAGATTTCGGGCCTTGAGCCACCATTACTGCCCCAACATCTTTCTTCTTTGATATGCCGCCGGATTGCAATGCTTTATTTGTGGCGTGCAATGCCTCAAAATTCGTTACCATCCCGCTTTTGATGCCTTCCTCAATTCTTTCCCCAAGTTTGATGGTATCGGAGAATTTATGGTTTTCAATTACCATCAACCTTTTGTAATACTGCGGGTCCTGTGCTCTGACGAAGAACTTGTTTATCTGTTCTTCATCCAAAGATGGCCTGACCTTGTCCACTTTCGACCTCCAACCGGTAGCATACTCGCTGAAAGTCTCAGTGGGTTTCTTCTTAAGATTCTGGATATAGAAAACATCGGGTGCGTTTTCTGTGTTGAACCTGAATCGGACCATGAAATCTGATGCCATACTTACCCAATTGGACCATTTCTTGGGATCCTGGCTGATGTACCAGGACAAAGCATCACCAGTAAGACTCTGCATGAAGAGTTTCATCCGGATCTTTTCATCATTTCCGCCCCCGACAAGCTTGTCACAATAGGTCCTTAGATCAACCCTAGGATCACCTGTACCGTCAAACATCTTGAACTTAGGAGGTTTGTACCCCTCCGACAGTTCTACATCTGGTTGTATGCATAGGTCTTCATTGTTCAAACCTTCTATCCCTTTGCCGCCTTCGACACCCTGAACCCGACTTGTCAATTTCTTGAGTTCTTCAGCCATGTTTTTAATGAGCAGGTCCTTCTCTGAGGATTTTGGTGCATAGGAAGTTGGTTGAGTAGAGTGAGGTATGGTCTCCACATATATGGGGTTGTTTTGATCAGTGCCAGGGACTTGGGTGTAGTGATGGTCATAGGTTGAGTTTTGAGGGTCGGGAATGTGTTGTGGTGTGTTTTGGGGAGTGTGGTAAGTGGCGGTTGGTGGGTACTGGATCGGTTGGTGGTGGTGTTGTGGTGGAGTTGGTATTAGTAAGGGATTGAGATTTTGAGGTGGGGTTGTGTATTGATGCAGTGCAGGAGGGTTTTGGTGACGTTGATTTGGTGTATTTTGGGGAGGTGCTGGGTTCTTTGTGTTTTGTTGGTTGATGTCGGGGACATTTAGGGTGAGTGATAGGTTTCCCAAGTTGCGAACCTGCTCAAGCTCTCCTTGTAGCTCCAGTATCTTTTGTTCCAATCTCAAGACTAGATCTTTTGGTGCCAGGGTACTCCAGCCGTCTGAAGTCTCTGCGTTCTCAACATTCTCCTTTCGAATACCGCTTAAGTCATCCATTTTTGTTTTTTCCTTTGCCTTTTGTATTGCTTGGATGAGGAGGAGGTGGAGGGCCTCTGGATCTGGTATGATATGCTCATGATGCTAGTATGAGTGAACCAACCTTAGGTAATAATCAAAATAAAGGAAATACAAAAAGGTAACAAGTTAGTAGGGGTTTTGAAATGTTGTGGTATTTAAACACATATTGCGGGAATATAAATTTGCGTCCTAATTTGGGAGCCTTGTTGTGACCAAGGTAGGCCTAGCGACAAATAAATTTGGAGAACTTTAGATGCCAATAAATGCCTCATTTCATAATATGAAAATAGACGAATCCCAAAACGACACTAAGATAATAGAAAAGTAAGTCACTATTGGCACTTGGCTTTATTACATTTTAAGAAAGCAAATAAATCTAGTCTATTTGGTCCTAGAAGGACCTTGCCCAGATTCGATCTTCCTAATTCCATCGTACAGGTCCCCCAGCTCGCGCAGACTCAGCAGCAAGTAAGCTCTGGCCAGATGTCCTCCTTCAGATCCTTCAGTGTTCTGGCAATCCTCAATGACTTTACCCTCCAGCTCCACTATTCATCGCTCCAGATATTCCAACTTCCTGTTGGAAGTGACTGCCATTTCTTTCCATTCTTCGATCAACCTCACATTCCTCTCATGTAGTTCCCGGTGCTCATTCTCAGAGTCGTGGACCCTCTTATGCAGCCTGTTGTATTTGACTTGAGCTTCAACTTCTTCGTCTATGATTCTATTCCCACGACTGGCTCCTGGCCTTACCATTCCCTTTAGATTGTCTTCTAACCATGCCGGGTAGAGAGGTTCGCGCCCTGCATGATACCTGTCAGGCTCAATGGTGTTCTTTTCCCCAATGCTTTTGCAGTGCCACATGCGCTGGGCTTGGCACTTGTAAGGGACGTCGTCGTCTTGAAAGTCTTCTCTGAAATGACTCATCTTGGCAACCCTTGGTACAACCTGTTTCCTGCCTGCTTGCCTCATAACTTGGATAGGGACATAAGGGTATATTCCTCTCAACCTAATCAGCACCAAGTGTGGAGCGTCCCTGGATCTGATGATAAATTCGTCTGTTGGGAACCATTCAAACATCCATTGCACTTGTTCCTTGGTCAGATTGTCGAGAACTCTACCCACTCTTTGGCACTTTCCGGCTGAGCAAACCTGTCCGGAATGTAGGTCATCCGCTTGGGGTGATAGAAGGCAATATGGTCATTCCAAGCCCTTCGCGGAAATTCATGGCGATACTGGCCCCTTTGAAGATGTTCTAATAACCACAACTGCAGCAACAGGTTACAATCCTCGAAATGCTTGACCGCTCCAGAGCCCTGTAGATGTCGGCTATGATCATGGGGACTATAGTGTATGTCTGTCCATTGATCCCCTCCATCAAAGTCTTGGCGACCATGGCCAACCTAGTGCGGATTCTTTCCCTTTTCATTGGGAATACCATCAGGCCCAAGAAGCACACAATGAACACGAACACTCTGCAGTGGATGTGGCCTAGAGAAGTGATAGAAAGCTCGTCATGGAAGGTATGGTATGACTTGCTATGGCCCTATCTCTCATACAGATATTCGAAGGGTATGTAGGATTCCTTCAGGCATCCTAAGTCAGCATTTTTCTTCAGCCCCATCATCTTTAAAAACCCTTTACCAGTACGGTTCTCCGGTACCAATAACCCAGGGCCATCCCAAGTCAGTCCCGCAAGTCCCCCAATCTCTTCTAGGAGTGGTGTCATTTCTATGTCGCCAAAATGGAACACAGACCTTTCACTATCCCATAACAAAGTGGCAACCTCGATCAACCTATTGTTTGGCTCAATGTCTAGTAGAGAAGGTAAATTGCCCAAGTGTTTTCTTACGTGTTTCTTGTCACTTGAGGAAAGGTCCTCCCACCAATCGAGTAGCAATGGTGGAATGTTGCTGACCATACCGAATCTGGGGACCTCGTGCCTCATTTTCTGCAAAACAAAAAGGTTAGGCCCTTCTCCCCCAAAAAGACTCGACTATTTGTACATTCATGATTAGCATATTGGCATTTAGTTCTTCAAATTAATGCACAGAACGTGGTTGTGTCCGTTGGGATAATGGAAATCCCGGTGGACTTATGGATAAGGCTTGTCTTAAAGGATTATTATGTGGACAACATATTAATCCGACTAGGTTTGACCGTGATGCATGCACAATTATGATCAGAGTAAGGTTACTATGGGGGTCTAGACGGGTACCCTCAAGCGAACAACTTGAGGGGGAAAGGCACGGAACCGTCGACTGCACCGCTGATCGACTAGTTGTACCGCAAATAAGCCTTTCCGAATTTAAGGGTAATAAATTGGAAGAGCGCAACCACTCATCAACCGTTGCTATAGGATTTGATACGCACGAGTGGTATATGATGTGGAGTATGATATATGCAACAATAACAACATGTTGTCAAGTATTTGCACGTAAGAAAATAATAAATGCAGTATTTAAATAATTGAAAACAGTTACAGAAGAAGAAAACAAAGGGACAAGTCAGTTTTAGGAAAATAAGGAAATATAAATGCTTAAAAAATAAACAGTTAAAATTCAAATAAGGGGAAAGGGTACGTGGGATAGAGCATGCTTAAGTTGATTCATAAAAATAAGTTCGCTATGGTAAGAGCCTAAATATCCCCAGTAGAGTCGCCATGCTGTCGTGCCCCCTTTTTTCCTCCTCGCGGAGAACGTCCGGGTTTCGACATTTCATGGGGGAACAACTCTTTTCCTTTTGGGAATTGGGTATTTGAAGAGTCGCCACCTAACAGATTAAGGTGCGTTAGGGCACCTGGAGTAATTAACTCATGAAACTAGTTTGCATTACCAGAGATTAGGGTAAGGGCTCGAAATAACCTCAAGGGGAAGGTGTTAGGCACCCCTAGCGGTCCACAATGGTGGGTCCCGACCGAACTTATATGAATCAGTCATTTGAATAAGTAAACAATTTCACCACGTATTTGCAAATAAGGGGCATATTTTTATATTCTAAACACAGGTACGATTCAGGTAAGAGATAAATTTGCACATGTATATGTAGAGAGAAGAAAGTTTATAAAATTAAAACACATATGGAATTGGGAAAAGAGGGTCCTAGGTTGGTTAGCCTACAGGATCATACCCACACAATGCTCGCTAATCACTCCTCAAAGAGGGGCTACACATGGCATTAGCACGTAGTCATCATATCCTTACTACCCAATTCCCTCCCCTTGGTCATAGCCTAAAGCGTTCTAGCAACCTTGAAAGATATCCTAGGCGTGCATTACCCGCCCCTTCCTTGTGGCCCTAGAGGTATTTAGGACCTCTAATTTAGGTAGTTCTAAACTATCCTAAGGTGCTTAAAGGAGAAAAATCTAGGCGTCAACCAAAACAATTAGGACTGCACTGAAAGGAGAACAATTAAAGGCTCACATATACCTCCACAAATAGAGCAAACAAGTGCACGTCTTAAACACAATTTCAGGTATTTAAAAGAAGTCCTAGACCAGGATATCAAGGTAAGCAGAGAATATGTAGTATTGAGTTATGACCAAAGTGTGAAAGAACTGAATCCATTTGCCTATCGGTTTTTAGACTTGCTGCGCGTGAGCAATCTCCAATAACAAGGCGCAGTTTTATAGTTGCAGAATTTTGGTCGCCCTACAGGTTTGCCTAGGCGTGTAATAGTGATGTCCTATGAGCATGGTATCTAATCATTGATGCAGTAAAACAGTAAACAGTTTTAAACGGGCGATTTGAATCCTATAGGCATGCTTTCTACTGATATTGATTAAGAAACGAGTAGGCTAGTTAATCTGATTCAGAACTTACAGGCATGAGTTAAAGTCGGACTGATTTTAGATCCTATAGGCATGGTTTCTACTAAAGCATAAGACAAAACAAGCAGAATTCATTTGACCAAAGCAAAATCCATGTAGGTATGATTTCTATTAAGGCTGATTTTAAACCTTATAGGCATGATTTCTATTGAAGATGATTTGGATCCTATAGGCATGACTTCTAATTGTGTAAAAGTAAAGCAAGCAAAATTTATTTGAACCAAAGCGGATCCTATAGTCATATTATCTAACAAACACATCAAAATAAACCCTATAGGCATGGTATCTACCCAACTTTACCTATAGTATATAACTACCCTCCCTTTTTACTAGTCACCCCACTGTTTGTTTACAATTAATTATTACAGACCAGGAATTGAATGAATTACATAAATAGAACAGAAATTAAACTATAGAGAGGCTGAAGTAAGCCCAAAGTGGTTTCCAAGCCTCTAGTAGTCTCAAATGCCCAAAGTTCCATGGCCAATTTCATGTCTAGGTGTGTCAGAGTTCCCTAAGGACCTCAAAGATCCCGGGCAGTGCTCACACCTAGACCTTTCCAAATGAACTGATTTATGTGCAGTGTGGAAGGGCCAGCCCTGATATGCCAGAGTTTAGAGAGATCTCAAGGGTCTCAAGGCAGTACACATACCAGAGGGGCAGGACTTAGTAATCTAAGAGTAGTGTGAGAGTGCATAATGATTTGAAAGAGTTTAGCAAACAGTACAAGGAAGGTCTTAGGAATGAAAGAGTTTTCTGAAAACCTGTACTGGTTTGAGTAAACAGTAGTTGGAAAAACATTAAAAAAAAAGAAGAATATTTTAAAATCAGCATGCCAGTCTCAGAACAGCCCCAGAAAAACACTTTGGCAACAGACTTCATACAAGGAGAGAGGGGTAGGGGACATATAGAATGCAGCGTATTGATAGCAGACAAATACACAGATTCTTCAAGAAGTCATGGAATTGACAAGTTAGTTACAAAGACATGCTGAGAACACATAGGACTTTAACCATGACCAATACACAAACAATGTAACTTGAACATACTAGTGAACAAATAGGATTCATGCAATTATCTAAAGCAGGATTGGGCATGCTAAACGGTATACTAATTGTAATCTTTGACAGAACCAAACTTAAACATGCTGAATGACACAGTAATTAGGCAGTATAATCTAAGCATGATGATTACATATTGCACATGATAGTAGAATAGTAAACAGGACTGAGAATCACAACTAATGAACTGTAGCAACAAAGAAACACATAGTTTTGGGATTTGAATTGAATCAGGACATACCAGTTAAGGAGAGAATACAGAGTATAGAGCAAAGATGGTGCAAATAGCCAGCCTTGGCTTACAGCCGGCTCGGTTAGTGAGAATTACAAGTAAAAGAAGAGAATAGAGAGCTTTTAAAGTGTGAGAGTGTGGAGGAACTAGTGTTCATGTCCTCTGAAGTGAAAATAGGTGAGGGCATATATAGCAATCAAGAGTTAAACAAAACAAGGTAAAGAATCAATCATGTAGCAATTAAGGAAATTTACAAAATCAATCATACACATAAAATCAGTATGTCTTCCTCTTAATCAAGGGATAATCAATCAACGGTAAAAGCAGGACAGGTATTTAAGGAAGGGAATCAAGTAAGACTTGGGTATAATGTAGGTAATTAGGGGTGAATGAACAGGAGTTCAGTTAAGGAAACAATTGGCAAGAATCAGCAAATAACAAATAAGGCAAGAGAAAACTAATTAAGGCAAGAAGTTCAATCAAACCGAGTAGAGCAGTAAGAATCAAAGGTTTTGTTAAGGAAAAGAATTCAAATAAAACCAAAATAAGAACTTCAGAATAATTAAGGGTTTAATTAAAAGAGAAAATCGCATAAAGGGCCAGCAAATATCACAGAAATTCAAATAGACAAGAAAGGAATAGTCCAGATTCAACACATAGGTTTTAGCGAAGCAAATCGGTAAATCAAAAATTCCAAACAACCCTGATTTAAGGAGAAAAATACAGTCTTACCATGAATAGTCAGAATGAATATAGACATATAGAATCAGTAGAAAAGTTGAACCAAGAAACTTAGTAGAGGCATATTAGGATAAGAAAATCACGAGACATCTAAATGGCTAAAGAAAAAAATCCCAAGAACCAAGGCAAGAACAAAGTCAGTACACCAGTACTTAGAAACCAAACAAAGAATGTCGAAAAATTAGGGCTTTTAGTATATACAAGTTAAGGTTAGAGCAAACCTAACGAACTCGGTTAAAACATATAGGAAACAGAAGATTAAACACTAAAAAATTATCAAATGTTTTGGAAAAAGAAATTTTCGGACACCCTAGTTTAGAGAAAAAATGAAAAATTATTGAAAAATCAGACGATTCTTGTAAAGATATCAAAAAGTTCTCGCAAAAATCATATGAAATAGGTCAAAACCATCTCAGATCTATACAGATCTAAGAAGTTCAGAAGGAAGAAATTAGGGTTTCGGGAAGAACAACACAGAGGTGAAGAAGCAAGCTTAGAAACCCATAGATATAGGAAGATCTTACTCGGAATCAAACTGGAACAGCCTGAAACAGGCGAGAAAGGGCCATAGATGCAAGAAAACTAACCCTGGTCCCTTGAGGACCCTGGAGATGGTGATACCAGCGTACGAGAGGCCATTAGAGGTCTGGTGGTGGTGGCGAAACACCATGAAAGGCAGCAGATGACCGGCGATGTGGGTGAATCAGGGTTCGGGCTTGAGAGATTTTGAGAGAAGAGAGGATCAGATGACGGCGGGGGAGGTGAGGGAAAATGAGAGGGTTTTGGGGGGTCATTAGGTTTAATTTAGGTAAGGATTAATCTAGACCGTCGATCAAAATGATCAACGGCCAGGATTTGGCCGGGTATTGGGTTGGGGCAGGTGGGGTATTGGGTCTGGGCTGGTTTATATGGAGTTTGGGCTAGTTAATAAGTTCGGTTTTAAAATTGGGCTGGGTATTAGGATCAAAATTGAATAAAAATAGGGGCAGATTTTAAATAGCCAATTTTAATAACTAAATAATTTATAAAAAATAATAAATGAGTACCAAAATATCTTTTTGCACTAAAATGATTTAAAATAGTTATTTAACACTGTAAAAATATAAAAGATCATTTTATGCATAAATAATGTAATTACACATTAGTAAGGGCTATTATTGTAAAGATGTGCAATTTAGCTTGAAAAATATAAATGTAATTACAAAAAATATACTAAAAATATTAAACACTATGTTGGAATAAATAATGAATATAGATGGCTATATCATCATAAAAGTAGTAGGAAGGATAATTATTGGATATTTATATAATAATAGGAGAAGAAATAAATTGATTTGGAGCTTTTAAATTATAGAAAAATTATAAAAATACTTATGCATGCTCATACCTGCATATGTACTATTTTAAAAGTGTATATATATATATATATATATTAAAAATATGTCAGGGAAAATTGGGTATCAACAGCTACCCCTCTTTACCCGGGAAGGATGAAAGAGTTTTCGGGTAAAGAAATGATGGCCAATTTTGACCGAATGGGATGTTTTGAAAGATAGAGGTCGGACTCCTATCATGAGTTGCCTACATATCCTTGGTTTTATAGGAATCAGGCCATGTGTAGTTTTGGATTCATTGGCGGAATATACCGATGAAATCATTGCAAGAACGGACACGAGGTGCAAGAACGATTATGGGGAACGGTTAAGTTGAGATAGTTGAAGGAACTGGAGCGAGGACGCTCCTGCTAGGATAGCGGTTGCTTGTTGAAAGCCTGCAGATAAAGAGATGCTACGAACCCGTATATGTGCGAAAATTTAACATGATGCAGATTCCCTTTGGACCATGAAAGTTGTCTTTGGACGGTAAAGGATGACGTCCTCAGACCATGATGTCCTGGGCCATGAATTGTTTAGTGCGGGATTCGTAGGCCATGAAATGATGTTCTCGGGCCATGAAGATGGTGCCTCCGAACCATGACGCCTTTGAATAATGATATGCAAATTTGAGAGATCCTCAGGCCATGGCATGGTGTCTTCCGGCTATGAGGATGATGCCTTTAGACTATGGCGCCTTTGGATAGATTGGCGATATTCCAGCCCATGAGGTGCAATAATATGATGTTAACAAGACAAGGCTTAGTCTTGTGAAATAAAGGGCAGAGCTTAGCCCAATTGAAAAGCAAATAGATTGTGCCAGAATAAAGCAATATTTATGCAAGGAGGGATAGTGCTTAGTCCCATGCAAATGTGGAGGCAGGGATTGGCCTCATGCCGGATGAAGGCAGGGATTAGCCTCATGTAAATATGGAGGCAGGGATTAGTCTCATGCAGGATGGAGGCAGGGATTAGCCTAATGCAAATATGAAGGCAGGGATTAGCCTCGTGCAAGATATGGAGGCAAGGATTAGCCTCATGCAAGTATGGAGGCAAGGATTAGCCTTATGCAAGATATGGAGGCAAGGATTAGCCTCATGCAAGTAGGGAGGCAAGGATTAGCCTCATGCAGGATATGGAGGCAAGGATTAGCCTCATGCAAGTAGGGAGGCAAGGATTAGCCTCATGTAGGTAGGGAGGCAAGGATTAGCCTCATGCAAGATATGGAGGCAAGGATTAGCCTCATGCAAGTAGGGAGGCAAGGATTAGCCTCATGCAGTAGGAGGCAAGGATTAGCCTCATGCAAGTATGTGAGACAGGGCTTAGTCCCATGCAAAGAGCGAGTAGCAATAGAGTAGCCTATGTCTTAGCTGGAGTATATATTC
>NW_017680398.1:11571-13652 GCF_001879085.1 Nicotiana attenuata | reverse complement strand
ACCTCCTTTTTATTTACTACACCCCGCAAAGGGTGTATAGGAGTTTTTCCACTTAAAGGACAATCGGAACGGGATTTATTACTAAAATTCAGAGTCGCCACTTGGGAGATTAATGGTGTCCCAAGTCACCGGTTGGATCCCGAACCGAGGAAGTTATGACTCTGTTAACAGCCTGCGAACCAAAAATCTGAGTAAGGAATTCTGTTAACCCGGGAGAAGGTGTTAGGCATTCCCGGGTTCCGTGGTTCTAGCACGGTCGCTCAACTGTTGTATGTGCTTTTATCTGATTTTAAAACATATTCTAACCTATGTGCCCTTTGTTTTAAGCCGCTTTCATTATATGTTTTTTATTATGAGACTTGCAACGTCGTGAAAATGCGTCTTGAACCACGTCGCAACAGTGCACCCGTGATTGTTAACTCATTTCGACTTCGTCGAGATTTTGATTTGGGTCACATAAATGTGCACCCGTATTTAGGAAGGTAAATTTATTAAAATACGCGCCTAAAGCATCTACGCATTTTCAACTTTAGGGAAGGCCGTGAAATTTGCTAAACGGTCCTCCCGAATTCTAAATGTATGTAGTATTTATTGAGGGCCCCGCAATTTGCATTTTTGTTGGGTGAGGCTCATCTCATCATTTTTATTTAAAGGCTACTCTTAAGGAGGCAACAATTTTTTACTCACTTTGTCTCTAAAATAAAGTAACAGAAGACAAAACATAATTAATTAATCATGCTGTAAATTTTTTAACATTAATCGTGAGTCTTGCATTTACTCCTAATTCAGCAATTCTGGGCTGCAGTGTAGATTGAAGCAACCAGCGAGCCCAGTTGGGTTAATTTTTGAATCCGCCTGGTTTTGCTTGTTGTTATTACCTCTGGGCCCAATTTGAATTAAAAAGGCCATGGCCTGGGTACTTCCAGTTGGCTAATATGGGCCCAAACCTCCAGTTCTTACTAATCATAAATCTATTTTCTTTTAACACCATTACAATGAAGTCCAGACTACTTGATTTCACAGATAGTCATGAGTAAATCAGTTTATTCAATCAATCCAGTTAATGATGCACGTAATTTTCAATTAAACTACTGGTTTCAATAACCAACATGTGATTGGTGACATTCCTGACTAGCGTAATGACAAGCACATTTAGCTCTGAGCTACTTTCTACTTTTAACCAATTAAACAGGCTGCTTTCTAAATCAAATATAGATCAAAATCAGTCCAGATTTTCTACTTTTAACCAAGGGCTATATTGAACAGGTACTAAACTATTCAAAATCTACAGCTGATAATCACAATTAATAGTCCAAAGTCCATATTATACATTCCAAGGTCTGCATATATACAAATCGATTTTACACTATATGGCGCGATTAGATCTAACGCATATTTTTACTACTAACACACCACAGGCCCAGCAACATACTTCAGGATCAAACAGATGAATATTTGTATTCCATTTCAAGCTTAATGTTACAGCAGGGCAGATTCAAATGTGTACCTGGTAATTGCAAATAAGAAAAGGAAAGGATCAGTAGCAGTGACAGTTTGCAACAGCAGCCCAGGGAGAAGTTGAAATCCAGTAATAACTCAATCAACGCAGCAAATTCAGGAATAGGTTTGAAACTCCAGCAATGAACCAAAACATCAACAATTTCAAGCACCAATGCAATCCAAAACCAAGTCGATTACTCAAATTCAATTTAGCAATTCAAATAGACCTTAACAACTCTTTTGGCAGCTACTTTCACATATAGAACAGTATACTTGACAACCAACTTATTTCTGATCTCAATGCTGAGATCAGTATTGTTTTGAAGGAATTTTATGACTTTTAGAAACTCTGCTTTATGCCTTTTGGAAGGGGTTTAGAGGACTGCCCAAAAACTTCTTCATCAAGGCAAATGAATGCCTATTTATAGATGAACTTAGGGTCCAATTTCAGATTTTCCTTTTACCCCCTTAGTCCCTATTCTAATTTCAGTGTTTACCCCATTATTTCTGACTTGTTACACAAGCAACTAACTTAAGTTTATTAGAACCTACACTATAGTCCCTCCTAGAAAGTTCTATGC
>NW_017680398.1:4185-10556 GCF_001879085.1 Nicotiana attenuata | reverse complement strand
AGGACGGTGGCGGACGGCGGAAGGACGGTGGTGGACGGTGGGGACATGGCGGCCGGCGGAGATAAGGTAGGGTTACAGGGGGTACGAGGAAGGAGGGCTTTGGTCCTTAATTTTATGAAGGATTATTACAGTTATATCTAAAATGCTATAACTCATTTTGACCGTCGGATTGGGAAAATGGACGGCTGGGATTAATGGCTGCCTAAACGGCGTCGTTTGGTGGGGTGGGGGGAAACGGACCGGGTTGGAACGCGGGTTTGGGCTGGACTGGGTGTGTTATGTTTGGGTTTCAGGGGGGGACACGTTTTGGGCTATGAATTGATTGGCCCAATTGTGTAAAAAGACCTCTTTTGTTTTTCATTGTTTTCTTTCTTTTTATTTGTTATTATTTCTTTATATTTTGTATTTATTTATTTTTTCTGATTTTATAAAAATGCTAAAACAAAGCAAAAACCTAATTAAACTATTGAACTCCCAAAATTACTTAAAACTCTATTTAAAGACAAATGCAATAATTAACAATGCAAAGAACTATTTTCGTGCAATTTTCTTTAAATGTTATTCTAAAACTAAATAATACTAAAATTATGAAATTAAAACCTAAATGCCAATGCATATTTTTTGGTATTTTCATATGGATTAAAATGCACAAATAAAAATGCAACAATTACCAAAGAATGCCACAAAATTCACAAAAAATTATAAAATACTAGAAAAAATTGTTTTGTTTGAAATTTTGGGAATTACTGCTTAGGGCAAAAATCACGTGCTCACAGCTGCCCCTCTTTGCCCGGAAACACGAAGAGTTTTCGTGCAAAGACAGGTGAGCAGAAATGAATGATTTTTGCCCTTCCGCATATTTCGTGTGAAGCAATTTTTGAAAAAGCCTGACCGCACCCTGCTTTGGAGGTTGCCTACATATCCTGGGCTAAACAGGAATCAGGTCAGTGTAGTTCGGAAGGTCTGGTAGCTGGGACTACCAAGAGCTGTGATTTCACTGCTGTTGTTGCTGCTACTGCTCGCTGACCTCCTTATTACACCGTATAAAAATAAAAGAAGCTGGACTAAGCTATGATCTATGAATTACAAAGAGTTCTATCTATGTCTTCTAACTTGCTCTTTGTGTTGCCTTGAACTTGTATCTTTCCACTGGAATTCTTGCGTTGTTGCCTTGCATTGATTGTAGATGTTTCACCATTCCTCCGGGTGATGTTTGACTGCTGCAATTTGCAATATCTCTATTCTCCAGGCGGGCTCCTGATTGCTGAACTTGAAATGTATTCCCTTGTTCTCTAGGTGGGCGCCTGATTGCTAAAACTTTGAAATGTATTCCCTTATTCTCCAGGTGGGCGCCTGATTGCTAAAACTTGAAAAGTATTCCCTTGTTCTCCAGGTGGGCGCCTGATTGCTAAAACTTGAAAAGTATTCCCTTGTTCTCCAGGTGGGCGCCTGATTGCTAAAACTTGAAAAATATTCCCTTGTTCTCCAGGTGGGCGCCTGATTGCTAAAACTTGAAAAATATTCCCTTGTTCTCCAGGTGGGCGCCTGATTTCAACAAAATAACGACGAAGAAAATTTCTGCCCCTGTTTCAATCAAAGAAAACTTTGTTAGTGTAAAATGGTGACTAGCTGCTGGCATTCTTGTTGGTCACGCTCCCGCTTCTGACATCCACCCTGACTTGCTTCCTGGACTTGCTTTGACTTGCCCCGATTTCCAGTTGACTTCAACACTTAAATCTCGATGACCCCCATGTTTACTTCATGTTACTGTTTGGTGTTCCTATTCCTTTCCTGTGAACCTTGCCTCTTCCTTGCAAACGTCTGATTATTCCCCTGACTTTATTGACCCTTCATGTTTTACTCCCTTTCGACATGTCCTCAACTTGTTGTGCCATCCAACTGGGAAGCTGGTAGTTAGCTTTGACATCCTTCTTTTGTTTTTGAACAGAACTAACACTAAAACGTCTTACAGACAGATTTTAAGAGAATGAAATGCAATGACCTCGAAGGTGTTGAGGATAGAAAAATTCTGAAAATGAATGAGCGGCAATGAAGAGAAAAGGACAAGACTTATCTGAGTGGAAAGGCTGATTCCATTGATCGTGCCATGCACTTCGGATCCCAACCTAGTCTGCCTGACCAATCAATTGTTACTTACCACATTTGTTGCCTCATACTTTCACGCTCGACTTTTAACAAAACCCAAACCTTGCTTCCTTCACCATGTTTCAAACATCTTTCAACCACAACCTCCTTATTTGCACATCTGAAGACTCATGTTCGCCTTACGATGCCCATGAGGGTTTTCACCAATAATATCTCTCAAACTCATTTCGCCTTACGGTGCCCGTGAGGGTTTTCACCTATAAGACTCTCTCATTTCTAATATCTCTCAGACTCACTTCGCCTTACGGTGCCCGTGAGGGTTTTCACCAATAAGACTCTCTCGTTTCATCATTTTCCTTCTGGCACCGGAGTGTTGTCCCCAACAAAAGATCACTTTACCTGCTTGTATTGACATTTCTTAAGATTGATCAGAAGGTCTTTCTTTGGACCATAATGTGGCTTTTGGATGGGTTTAGAAAGAAAGGTATAGAAGCTCAAAATGATTCAAACGTGGGTCCAATATTACAACTTTCGGCATCATGCAACAACCATAACTTCTGCCCCAGTTTCCTTCCCGGGGATTATTTGGATTTTCTTTTGTTATGCTGAACCTCAGTGAGGCTGCCTACGTACCCTTTCGGGATCAAGTCAAACGTAGTTCAAACGACTACGTTCATTGTTGCGATCTTTCCTTTTCTTCCACTTTTGTTTTCTTTCCTTTTACTTCTTTTCTTTTTTTTTTTTTTATTCTCCTGTTTCATTCACTGTTCTTTTCTTTTCTCTCCTTTTTTCTTTTCTTTCTCTTTTTTTTTTTGCTTTTTTTTTCTTTCTTTTCTTTTCTTTCTTTTCTCTTCTTTTCCTTTTTCACAGTTTTTCTCTTATGTCTCCATTTTCTTTCCCTGCTCGGCCTTACGAGCTTGATTATTGATTCCGAAAGAGGGGTATGCAAGAAAGTATTTAAGGCTCAAAGGGGTAACGAGGGATAAAGTGTTTAGATAGCAGAACAAAATGCCTTCGTCATTTCAATCTCAAAGTATGTCAAATACAATCAAGTACACAAAGACAAAAGAATCATACATAATATCTCTTGACTGCATCAGAATTGATAGCCATTTCTACACATTTTCCTTCCACATCTGTCAAATATAAAGCGCCATTGGACAACACTCTGGTTACAACAAATGGCCCCTGCCAGTTTGGGGTGAACTTTCCTTTTGCCTCAGCCCAATGAGGTAGGATACGTCTCAGCACCAACTGCCCTACTTCAAACTTACGTGGACGCACCTTCTTGTTATATGCTCTGGCCATTCTCTGTTGGTATAACTGACCATGACATACCGCTGCCAGTCGTTTTTCGTCAATCAGACTTAATTGTTCCAAGCGGGTTTTAACCCATTCATCATCATCAATTTCTGCCTCAGCAGTGATCCGGAGGGACGGGATCTCAACCTCTGCGGGTATTACTGCTTCGGTTCCATACACCAAGGAATAAGGAGTCGCTCCTACTGAAGTGCGGACAGTAGTGCGATAACCCAACAATTCAAAAGGTAGTTTTTCATGCCATTGCCTTGACCCTTCGACCATTTTCCGAAGTATTTTCTTGATATTCTTGTTAGCTGCTTCAACTGCTCCATTTGCCTTAGGACGATATGGAGTGGAATTGCGGTGCATGATCTTAAACTGCTGACATGTCTCGGCCATCAAATGACTATTGAGATTTGCACCATTATCTGTGATGATTACCTTTGGGATCCCAAACCGGCATATGATATTTGAATGCACGAAATCAACAACGGCCTTCTTGGTCACAGATTTGAAGGTTTTTGCCTCCACCTATTTAGTGAAATAATCAATGGCTACCAAAATGAATCTATGTCCATTTGATGCTGCTGGCTCAATCGGTCCAATAACATCCATTCCCCAGGCAACGAAGGGCCAAGGTGCCGACATTGTATGCAATTCCGAGGGCGGAGAATGAATCAAATCTCCATGTATCTGACATTGATGACATTTGCGCACGAAACTGATGCAATCCCGTTCCATGGTAAGCCAATAATACCCTGCTCGGAGGATCTTCTTTGCCAATATATATCCACTCATATGAGGTCCGCAAACTCCCGCATGTACCTCAGCCATGATAACTGTAGCCTGTCTGGCATCTATGCATCTTAATAACCCCAGATCTGGAGTTCTTTTGTACAACACTCCTCCACTGAAGAAAAACCCACTTGCCAAGCGTCGAATTGCTCTCTTTTGATCCCCTGTAGCCTGTGTCGGGTATACTCCCATCCGGAGATACTCTTTTATGTCATGGAACCATGGCTCACCATCAAATTCTTCCTCCACCACGTTACAATAGGCATGCTGGTCTCGAACCTGAATATGTAACAGATCCAAGTAAGCCTTGTCCGGATGATGCAACATTGATGCCAAGGTGGCCAAAGCGTCAGCAACCTCATTGTGCATCCTTAGAATGTGTTTGAAATCTATTGACTGAAACCGTTGACAAAGTTCATGCAAGCACTGCCGGTATGGTATGAGCTTCAAGTCCCGTGTTTCCCACTCTCCCTGAATCTGGTGTACAAGAAGATCCGAGTCACCCATGACCAAGATTTCCTGAACACCCATGTCTATAGCCAGTCTCAGTCCCAGGATACAGGCTTCGTACTCAGCCATGTTGTTGGTGCAATAGAAACGAAGTTGAGCAGTGACAGGGTAGTGTTGCCCTGTCTCAGAAATCAGTACAGCTCCTATTCCGACACCCTTGGCATTGGCAGCTCCATCAAAGAACAGTTTCCATCCAGGCTTCTCGCCCTGTCCTAATTCCTCAACATGCATTACCTCCTCGTCCGGGAAGTATGTTTTCAAAGGCTCATATTCGTCATCAACGGGATTCTCAGCTAGATGATCGGCCAGTGCTTGTGCTTTCATGGCGGTCCGAGTCACGTAGACAATATCAAACTCCGTAAGCAGGATTTGCGATTTCGCCAGCCTCCCTGTGGGCATAGGCTTTTGAAAAATATACTTCAATGGGTCCAACCGAGAGATGAGATAGGTAGTATATGCTGACAAGTAGTGTTTCAACTTTTGCGCTACCCAGGTTAAAGCACAACACGTCCTCTCGAGTTGAGTGTATTTTACCTCATATGATGTGAACTTCTTGCTGAGGTAGTAAATCGCCTGCTCTTTCCTTCCTGTGATGTCATGCTGCCCCAGCACACAACCAAACGAATTGTCTAACACTGTCAGGTAAAGGATCAAGGGCCTTCCTGGCTCTGGCGGGACCAACACTGGTGGGCTAGCCAAATACTTCTTGATCTTATCAAATGCTGCTTGACATTCGTCCGTCCAGCTGACCGCAACATCTTTCTTTAACAACTTGAAAATGGGTTCGCAAGTAGTCGTAAGCTGGGCAATGAACCTGCTGATGTAATTCAACCTGCCAAGTAAACTCATCACATCTTTCTTGTTCCTTGGCGGTGGTAACCCTTGGATGGCTTTGATCTTAGACGGGTCTAATTCGATACCGCGCCGACTTACCACGAATCCCAATAACTTTCCTGATGGAACTCCAAATGCACATTTTGCTGGATTAAGCTTGAGGTTGTACCTGCGGAGTCTCTGGAAGAATTTCCTCAAATCCCTAACATGGTCACATTGTTTCCTCGACTTTATGATCACGTCGTCCACATAGATCTCGATTTCCTGATGTATCATGTCATGGAACATGGTAGTCATTGCCCTCATATACGTTGCCCCTGCGTTCTTCAACCCGAATGGCATGACCCTGTAACAATACGTCCCCCAAGGCGTGATGAATGCTGTCTTTTCCGCATCCTCCTCATCCATCAAAATCTGGTGATAGCCCGCGTAACAATCCACAAAAGAAGAAATCTCATGTTTGGCACAATTGTCAATCAATATATGGATGTTTGGAAGTGGGAAGTTATCTTTCGGGCTCGCCTTATTGAGATCACGGTAATCAACACACACTCTGGTCTTCCCATCCTTCTTTGGTACAGGCACCACATTAGCTAACCAGGTAGGGTATCGAGTAACTCGTATGACCTTCGCCTCAAGCTGCTTGGTAACCTCTTCTTTGATTTTCACACTGATATCTGTTTTGAATTTCCTCAACTTCTGCTTGACAGGCGGGCATTCCGAATAAACCGGCAATTTGTGGACCACCAGGTCGGTGCTTAAACCTGGCATGTCATCGTATGACCATGCGAAAACATCTTTGTATTCAAGCAACAATTCAATTA
>NW_017680398.1:0-3428 GCF_001879085.1 Nicotiana attenuata | reverse complement strand
GCTGAAGTGGGTTTGAAACCTAGCCCAAAAGTGTCTGGATTTCCGGGGAGAGACACCGGCTGTATGATTCCTTGCAATGAAGCACCTAACCCCTTTCCGGGCAAGAATCCATTTCTTATCATCTCTGAGGCTACCATAACAGATGCGGCAGCTATCTTGGGCATAGGAACACACTCTCCTTCCGGGATTTTATCAACTGGCACTGTATCCATGACTTGATACACCCAGGGACCTTTGTCATTTTCAACTTCCTCAAAGGATGTAATAGCATTACAAGAATTGTCCTCTCCATGAACCACGATCTCCTGCCGATCCCATTCAAACTTGACCATTTGATGCAAAGTAGATGGTACTGCCTTTGCGGCATGAATCCAGGGCCGTCCCAATAAAAGGTTGTAGGAAACACTGACATCGAGCACTTGAAACTCCATAGTGAATTCCACAGGTCCTATTGTTAGTTCCAACACAATATCTCCCACTGTGTCTTTCCCTCCGCCGTCAAATCCCCGTACACAGATGCTGTTTTTATGAATTCTTTCCCTGTCAACTTGCAACTTTTCTAGAGTGGAAAGAGGGCAAATGTTGGCACTAGACCCATTATCAATTAACACCCGAGTCACCACGGAAGCTTCACATTTCACTGTGAGGTAGAAGGCTCTATTATGTTCAGTTCCTTCCAATGGTAACTCGTCATCAGAAAATGTCACCCTATTTACCTCAAAAATCTTATTCGCAATCTTCTCAAGATGATTCACAGTAATTTTATCTGGCACATGAGCTTCGTTTAGAATCTTCATCAAGGCCCGGCGGTGTTCATCTGAATGGATCAATAAGGACAATAATGAGATCTGTGCCGGGGTTTTCCTCAGTTGTTCCACAATCGAATAGTCCTGAGCCTTCATCTTTTTCAGGAACTCTTCAGCTTCTTCTTCAGTAGCGGCTTTCTTTACCGGTGCCGAATTGTCTTTAGCTGCTTTAACCTTTCTCGATTCTTCAGGGGCAAAGCACCTCCCTGATCTAGTCAACCCATGAGTTTCACACACTTCTTCTTTAATTTCCTTTCCTTGGTACATCACAGTCACTCTGTCATAATTCCACGGGACAGCTTTCTCACTAACCACGGGCAATTGGGTCACCGGTTTGATGATGACTGCTCTGTTCGAACGCCTTTTACAACCAACACAGGCTCGACAGCTGCTCCTGGTATTGTCACCTTAACAGGCCCTGGTTTTATTACCCTCACTGGTTCGCTGACTGTCTGGCCCACTGCGACCAAGGGTTTCTTGTCAACCAATTCCTCTTTTGCTTTACTTTCGCTTGCTTTAATCATCATCACAGTCTGTGACGGCTTCTTGTATTCTCCCTTCTGCACTATCTCGATCATGTGAGCCTCATGATGAACAGGTAGCGGATTCTGCGTGATATTGGGAGTCTCCGGAGCCTGCACCTCAATTCTCCGTGTATCAATCAATTCCTGAATGGCAGTTTTCAGATGCCAACACTTCTCTGTATCATGTCCAGGCGCTCCTGAGCAGTACTCACAATTCACTGAATGGTCCAGGTTCCTTGGTGTAGGATTTGGTAATTTAGGTTCGATCGGGTTCAACATACCCAACTGCCTCAGTCTGTGGTATAGGCTCGTATAAGATTCTCCCAAGGGAGTAAAAGTCTTCTTCTTCTGCGACCTATCATTCTTATATGCAGGATTGGGTTGGAAACTGGTTCCAGTGGCATTTCGGTTGGTTCTTGGGGGTGGGTAAGTGTTTTAGGGAGTGGGTGCGCGTCATTGGGCACGAGTAGGAGATTGTGGGTATGTCTGGGCATGATGGACAGAGATATGGGGAGTAGGAGGTGGGTAGTAATGCTGTGGTGGGCCATATGAGGTATGCGGGTAAGTTTGGGGGTGTGGGCGAGGTTGGTGATAATATGGTGACGGACCCCTGGACCAAACCCTTGATTCCACTACTGCCACTTCTTCTTTCTTCTTCTTGCCCAATACTCCTCCGGTGCTTTGAGTGCTGAGTAACTCATAATTTTGTTGGACTTGAGACCCTCTTCTACCATGCTGCCCATCTTTACAACTTCGTTGAAAGTTTTCCCCACAGCGGACACTAGATGGCCATAGTAAGTTGGCTCTAAAGCCTGAAGGAAATAATCCACCATCTCATTCTCTTTCATCGGGGGATCAACCCTTGCTGCTTGCTCTCTCCAGTGGAAGCCGTATTCTCTAAAGCTTTCTCCGGGCTTCTTCTCGATTTTGGTCAATGACAGACGGTCCGGGACAATTTCGAGATTGTACTGAAAATGACATGCAAAAGCTTGAGCTAAGTCATCCCAGGTGTACCACCGAGCATGATCTTGTCTTGTGTACCATTCCAACGCCGCTCCACTTAAGCTTTGACTAAAGTAGGCCATTAATAGCTCATCCTTTCCTCCAGCCCCTCTCATCTTGCTGCAGAAACCCCTCAGGTGGGCCACCGGATCACCATGGCCGTCGTATAAGTCGAACTTGGGTAGTTTGAATCCCACTGGCAATTGGACGTCAGGAAATAAGCACAAGTCCTTGTAGGCCACACTCACTTGACCTCCGAGACCTTGCATATTTCTGAAGGACTGCTCTAAACTTTTGACCTTTCGTATCATCTCCTCTTGCTCGGGGTTTTTGGGAGGTTTCTCTTCTTCGGCTGAGAGATTAAAATGGGGAGTGTAAGAGTATGGTTCTGGGGGTTTGAAGGTGGGTTCGGGTGGGTAATAGTGATTTTCCTGGGTTTGGAACAGAGGTTCACTTGAGGATCTGTGTAATGCGGTGGGCGGAGGAGCCACGAATACTGGGGCGATTGGTGGTGGTGGGATTGGCTTGGAGGGTGGCAGTGGTGGTGTCTGAGAAGTGGTTCCGTAATATTGCTGGTGAGTAGGGAGAGCAGGATATGAGTTCGCTGTGGGAGAGTCTTGGGGTTGAGTGGATGGTGGGAGATAATTGGGATTGGCAGGATAGGCTGGTGGGGGATGTCCCTTCGACCAAGCCTGGTACATTTCGGCCATCTGCTGCTTTAACTTATACATCTCCTCTCTCATTGTATTCACATCCATTGCCTCCTCCTCTCTGGATGGGTCAACGATGCTTGCTTCTAGATCTTGATTGGCCATTTTCGACTTGTCTTTGGAGCGTGTGTTGTAAGGGTGGGTTGCCAGAATGCCAGTCAGCTTATCACCTGCCTGGACTCATCAACAACAACTTGTTAGCGGTTAGGGCATTAACAAATAGATAACCGCACATTGATGGATGGATGCACCTAAGCAGTCAAACGTTGCTATTATGTCGCTGTTCAATCACATGCGTCATCCCGGCTTTTATTTCTTTCTCTTGCCAATTAATTCCTACTCCTATCTTTCCCTCTTCACTTTTTTCTCCCTCTTTTGGATTCTCT
>NW_017680397.1:0-13659 GCF_001879085.1 Nicotiana attenuata | reverse complement strand
TTCTCGGTGTATGTCGGATTCCATTTGGTTCGTATTTCCCTCGATTCATAGCTGATTGCTTGGGTCTAGTTGGTTTCAATCATCCCCGGTTTGCTTGTTAGTTGTTCCTTGCTGGATTTCTGTTGCTACTTGTCTGTCTTCAGCAGCCGACTCTTCCTTCCTCTTCTTATATTTTCAAATACCAGGTACACTAATGCATCCCTCGAATGACTGTAGGCTGAAAATGTGCAGAAATGATGTTATGTGAAGAATTGAAGCCTGTTTCTGATTTAAGTTCTCTTTGAATTGTGCATTTAAACTCTACACTCATTGATGATATGTAGATCCCTGTTAGTTTGTAATAAATGGAGTGAATTTGGACTGAGATTAAGTTGTTTGGACTGTTATTTGTGTCTTCAGTTGCAGTCACGGGTCAAACTCTATAATTATGTAGTCATTGAGGTTCGAATAGGTCGATACATTTTGCAAGCTGAATTCAATAGGCTGTGTAGCTCATGCTTTTGGGCTTAGACTATGAGTTAAATACTGGATTCAGTTTTGTAGTAGTGAAAGCAGGTTCAAAAAAATGGTTGCAAGTTTAGTAGTTAATTCCACTTGGCATTGTAATCGTGAAACATATTTGAGATGGTTGTTGTAGGAGTTAAACCTCATTAGTTTTTGTAATTATGAAAAATAGGTTCAAAAGGGATTGGTAAATGTCAGTAGCTAATTTAAGTTCAGGATATCCAAATTGCAGGTAATAGTTGAGTTGCCATTACTGTTGCTCACATTAGATCACAAGTAGGAAATCAAGTTTATGCATATGAAATTAATCATGAGTGCCTAATCGAATCCATATCCTTGTGTTTAAATTCCTCTCGTTTCCAGTTGTTAAAATGGGATCTAAGTTCAGAATAGTACTGAGATGCAATTGGTAGTTAAATGGTGTTTGCATTCATTAGTTTTAGTTTTATTTTGCAACTTATCGCACCTGCCATTCATAAACAGACCTTGGGCTTTTGTAGTATAAACGCCATTTTTTAAGAATTGTTTGGGCCAATCGGCAGCCCAGTTGTGCAACGCCTGAAATTCGATTTGGAATGGACCGGCCATCAGGCCCAGGTCATGAAAATCTATGCTGAATTTTAGAAGTGGGGTCCGGCGGTCCTGTGGATAGGCTGTGGAAGCCCAGCCTGGGCTGATTACGAGATTCATTTTTAAAGACATGAAATAGCTCTTAAACAATATTGATTGACTAGGATTTTAGGTCGGCCTTCAAATAATATGGGACGAGCCTCGCCAAACAAAAATGCATAAATTGCGGGGCCCTCATTAAATGCTTTATTAAAAATATTTTAGAAATTTGGGACGTGCCATTTAGCGAATTTTCATGGCCTCCCGCAAAGTTAATAAGACGCTAGCCACTTTAGGCGCGCTTTTAATAATTTTACCTTCTTAAATACGGGTGTGCATTTCATGCGACCCAAATCCAAATTCAACGTAACTCGGGAGTGCCTAACCGCTTCTCCCGGGTTAACAGAATTTCTTACCCGAATTTCTGGTTCGCGACTGTTAATACAGAGTCAAACCCTTTCCTCGATTCGGGATTCAAACCGGTGACTTGGGACACCATAAATCTCCTAAGTGGCGACTCTAAATCTCTTAATAAACAATCCCGTTTCGATTGTCCTTTAATTGGAAAAACTCCCTTTATTATATCCCTTCCCGGGGTGTAGTAAGAAAAAAGGATGTGTGACAGCTCTTGCGACTCTGCTGGGAACAAGAACCCAGAATTTCGGTTCAGGGTTCAAGAATTCGAGCTCAGTTAAATTGTTATATTTGGCTTTATTTGATTTTTCTACATGTTCCATGCTATATGTGCTAAATGTTTTACCGCTTTGATATTTGTTGAATTGTATATAAACTGTTGCGAATCCCTTCCTCTCTCTGATTCTTCTACATCATGGAGAAGGGTGCACTTCGTGTAGCTTCTCTTCTGTTTAGAGTCTTTTCCCATTTAGAACGAGGTTTGGATAAGTTGCAAAGCCGGCGGAGCTTCTGTATCCCCGGTACGCTGCCTCCCCCTCGGCCCGAGTTGTCCGCTCGGGTAAGCCAGGTCTAGACCAATAAACCTAGGGTTTAAAACCTAGAAGAACAAAACCTCATGCTGGATCCCTAGTAGGACGCTTGTTTGCATCAGGTGCATTTGACTTAGGGGACTCAACACAGGGGTTGGGTCCGTAGGTGACCTGAGATAATGGACCATCCTGATACATCTTACGTGCTACTTGCGCATTTATTTGCTCGGCTTTGCATGTTGACCGGCTTGTCTAAATAAGTGAATTATGAAAATAAGCAGTGTTGGGACTAAGTGAGGGTAACCGCTAGTTTTGAAAAACCAGTGTCTAAGTAGTGCCGGAATGCTGCCGGATTTTTGAAAAAGGAAAAAGAAAAAAAAGTAGTTTTTTTTAGTTTGTTTTGTTTACCAATGGAAAAGAAAAACAAAAAAGAGTGTTATTTTCAAATTAGTTTGTTTATTTGCCACTGAAAAAGAAAATATAAAAAAAAAGAATCTTGCTTTCAGAAATAGTGTATTTGCCAACAAAAACAAAAGAGTCTTATTTTCAAAAAAAAACTATAGTCAGGTTTATTTGCCCGAACTACACTGGTTTGATTCTCACCGGATGTGAGATACGTAGGCAACCCTCATCGGGTCCAACCACCCTTTTTTTAAAAATAGCCAAAAAATGTCAAAATTTTAATTTTTGTCATAAATAAGTCGGGTGATGCCATTCTTGCCGAATGTCCCCAGAAGGGCGCCGGAAGGCTGTTTTTGCAAGAACAGCCACCCTGAGTCATTTTAAAACGGTTTGCGGCACAACCTTAAAATCTCCTTTTCGGATGTGCTGAAAGGCCGTATTTGCAAAACTGAGTCTTTGTTTTCTCAAAATAAATATTTTTGAAAAATAGCCACTTTTTTTTTTTTTAAGTCAAAATAAGTCATTACATGGCCAGCTTTCTTTAAATAGCCTACAGTTGACATTGAAACCTTCTCAGTCTTGTGCAGGCCCGCGGCGATGCCGAGAGATGCCCCGCGGGCCCCAGGATTTGAAGCTTTGATGTATTCTTAGATAATCGAGTCTATATTTTTGTTTTTGAGTCTGTTTTTGTAACTTCTCTTTTTGAGAAAAAGAAAAACAAATAGTCTAATAGCTTTGTAATCGCAGTTGTTATTAATGAAAATTTGAAAATTCCCGAAAAATTGTTTCTTTATTTCTTGCATTTATTTTTGCATTTATTTGCAAGAACTACGCTTGGTCTGATTCACGCGGGGTCGTGATACGTAGGCAATCTCCATAGGATTCGACCGTAACTAAATGAAAAAGTAAAAAAACAAGAAAGTAAAGGAAAACAAAAGAGGGAAAGAAAAACAAAAAGAAAATAGGAAACCAAACAAAAGCAAGCAAGAGAAAATAAAAGGGGAACAAAGGAAAGAAAAGAGTGGGACAAATAATTTTGAGGAAAGAGCGGTTAGGAACAAGGAAAAACCAAGGCAAGAGAAAAAAAAAAGAAAAAAAAAGAGAGAGGGAAAAATAAGAGAGAAAAGCAAAAGAAAAGAGGGAAAAGCAAGAAACAAACAATGGAAAACACGAGGGAAGAATGAGAGGAAAGGCATAACAAATAAAGGAAAATGAAAAGGCCGGGATGACGCATGCGACCGATCAAAAGCATAATAGGAACTGTTAACTGCCTAGGTGCATCCACCCCCAAATGTGCGGGTACCAATATGTTAAATGCCCTAACGCTTACGTGATGGTTTCATTTTGTCATGTCATTCCAGAAAGGTGGTTGGTTTGTGGTTTTAAAGTGGTAACTCTGCTTCACAACACGAGGACAAGAGGCAATGGCAAACAACAGGAGAACTGAGTTGGTTGATACCGCTGTTCGACAACAGTGGGTGGAACGGGATAATAGGTTGGTTGAAGAGGTGCGGATGCTGAGACAACACATGACAGACATGTATCAAGCCTGGATGACTGGAAAGGCGCCACCCCCGCCACCACCAATTTTCCCGAACACTACCCTTACCCAAACTCCCAACATAATACCAGATGATCCTCCATATTCTCCGGATACACCCGCTTATCACACTCGCCCCAACTACCCTAGTAGCTCCATCGCTCATCCTGCAGTCACTTCTCCCCAATATTGCCCTCCTGTCATATCCGTTACCCCAGACAATGAATACCCACCCAAAGCGCGTAATGCCCGATTTCACCCTCCAGAGGTTGCCCACAGGGTCCTTGATCCATACAAGAAGAGCTCCCAGGATGAGCAGTTTCATGGTAGAAATGAAAGGGTTACGGGAAGAGCAAGGCGAGATGAGGTATCCAGGAAGTTGACAAGCACAGAACATTCTTTAAGGGACAAGCGAAGAGTGGAAGGCCAGGGTAGCATGACTTGCAAAGAACTGATTGTGCTACATGACGCCCGCCTGCCCGCAGGATTAAAAGTACCAAAATTTAACTTGTATGATGGGTGTGGAGACCCGGTAGCCCACTTGAGGGTCTATTGCAATGCAATGAGGATTGTTGGAGAGCAAGATGACGTGATGCTGGCATATTTCAGTAAAGGCCTAACTGGGGCAGCCTTGGACTGGCATGGTCGTCAAAATGTCAATGAGTGGCTTACATTGGGTAACATGGCTCAAGACTTTGTCCGATACTTTCAATGCAAATCAAGTGTTACCCCAGACCGCACCTCGCTATCTAAGATGGAAAAGAGGCCGGAGGAAAGCTTTAATGAGTTTGGGCTTAGATGGAGGGAGCAAGCATCTCGAGTCAGTCCCCCGATCAGCGAAGAAGAAATGGTTAAGCTTTTCCTACAGGCCCAGGGACCCACCTACTACAGTCATTTGATCCCGGCCCTGGGAAAGCCTTTCAATGATGTGTTAAAAATGGGGGAGCTAGTGGAAGAAGGAATCAAGTCAGGCAAAATCGTGAGTTGTTCGGAAGCCATTCAGAACGTACCAGTAAGCTTGGTTGGAAGAAAGAGGAACGGAAATGACGATCTGATAGGGTTTCCTGATCAACACTTCCAGCCTCGACATCGTCCCCGTGGTTATCCTTGTGCATTAGATGACCTTCCCCGACGCTACTTCTCTCCACAGAAATCCCAAAGTCGCACATCACAGTTTCTAGCTCAAAATAATGCCCATCTACCCCCGCGAGCTTCCCAAAAACACCCCGGCTCAGGTTTCCGGCCCAATCCGGCATTTAAGAATGAGAGGTTACGAAAGAAGAAAGCCTTCACTCCGTTGAGAGAATCATACGCCAGTCTGTTTCAGCGGTTAGGGACACTGGGCATGTTGAAGCCGATTCAGATAAAAGTGCCGAACCCTCCTCCAAAGAAGTTCGATCATTCTCAAAAGTGAGCATACTGCTCAGGTGCCACGGGGCACGACATAGAGAAATGTTGGAATCTGAAGAATGCAATTCAAAAGCTCATTGATGCAGGCGACATCGTCGTGCAAAATCCAGATGCAACAAACACTGGCCAAGATCCATCTCCTGTGCACAATGAGACGCATATGGTGGGTATGATTGATCGTGAGAATGAGCCGGCAGAAGAAACCCAGAAGCAGTTTGCTCAGAGCAACGTGATGAAGACTTGTGAAAATTCCAGCAATCTTGGTGTGAAATTCAGTGGCTAAGACGCCATGTTTGGTAATTGGGAAGACGCTCCATCTCTTGGAGTTTTGGTGGTTTATTTTGTTGTCATTTCTGTTGTCCGGGTTATTTCAGGGTTGTAATCCGGATATTGTCTTGTGACTCAAACCCTTCTATCTTTTCACTTTGCCTTGTTTGTTTAGACGTAATAGCTTTGTTTAGTGCTGTCTAGGTTTGTTTGCTTGTTCTGTTGTTTAAACCCTTTCACCATCAGTCTAATGCAATTCTCTGTTTCCTGCCATTTCTAGTCATTTTGTTTAGTTTTCTTCTCCTTTTATAATTCTTTTCATGCTGGTTCTGGTGACATGACATGCACGCATAATTCTCAGCCTAGTTTTTTAAAAGTCAGTTTCGTAATGAAGCAATGAAACAATGTTGAAGATGTAAGGACATTCGAGGGAAATAAGTAAGGGCATTTTGAGATCACTTCGAGCCCAAATTGTGTGAAACTGGGGCAGACGGAACATAAAGAAATACTGTTGAAATGCATCATGCCACATCGCTTTGAAGCCAAAGGCAAGTTTGCCCCAAGTCTACAGGGACCGCTCGTGGTACCGAGATTGTTGTCCAATGGTGCTGGTTAATTGACAAATGTAGAAGGCAAATGTGTGGATATGGTTATTAATTCTGGCGCAATCAAAAGATGTTACGTATGTTTTCCTCAGTTTGTTTAATTGTGTAGTTTGTACTTGGCATGTTTTGGAGATTGGAATGACGAAGGCATTTTGTTCTGCTATCCAAACACTTTATCCTTTGTTATCCCTTTGAGCCTCGGTTATTTTCTTGCACACCCCTCTTTCGGAATCAATAATGAAGCTCATAAGCCCGAGCGGGGAAAGAAAGTGGAGAAACAAGAGAAAAACAGTGAAAAAGGAAAAAGAAAAGAAAAAGAAAAGAAAAGAAAAAAGAAGAGAAAATAAGAGAAAAGGACAAAGAAAGGGAAAAGAAGGAAAAAACAAAGAAAAAGAATAGAAAATAAAAACAGAAAAAAGAAGAGAAAAGCAAAAGAAAAGAAAAAAAAAGAAAAGGAAAAGAAAGAAAAGAAAAGAAAGAAAAGAAAAGTGGAAGAAAAGGAAAGATCGCAACAACGAATGTAGTTTTATGACCTGAACTACGTTTGACTTGATCCCGAAAGGGTACGTAGGCAGCCTCTCTCTGAGGTTCAGTCACACCAAAATAAAAGTCCAAAGTCCCCAAGGAAGAAACTGGGGCAGAAGTTGTGGTTGTTGTGAGAAATCTGATTCCGAAAGTTGTAATTTTGAGCCCATGTTGAATTGTTTTGAGCCTTTGATACCCTTTCTTTCTAACCCTATCCAAAAGCCCACATTGCGGTCCAAAGGAAGACCTTCTAATCAATCTTCGAGAGATGTCAAGTCAAGCGAGCAGCGGTGAATCATATCAGGGGCAACACTCCGGTCCAAACGAAGGAAATTGAAAAATGAGAAAGCTCTATCAATAAAAACCCTCACGGGTACCGCAAGGCGACGAAAGTTGGGAGAAATAAAAAATGAGAGAGTCTTATTGGTGAAAACCTTCATGGGCACCATAAGGCGATGGTGAGTTGAGAAAAAAGACCAAAAATGAGAGAGGCTTGAAGGTGAAAACCCACGGGCACCACAAGTCGGAAAAGGATTGTGATTCAGACCGGGCAAGCGGAGCATTGAAGCCCAGTTTCATGGCGAAAAGGTACAACAAGAGTTGAACATCAGATTTCGCTTGACAAAATATCTACAAGTGCATGTCCTGGTCATTAGAGTTGGTATCCACACCGGATAGGTTTCTACTTCGTAGTTTTCTTGTTAGGAATCATCTCTTTCCTTTGTCCTTCACTCTGTTCCTTTTGTTTCATTTACTTCCCCCTCCTGAGTCTGTTTGGTCATAACAAGTGAGAAATGACTTCAAAATCTGCCACCAAGCTTTCCAATTGAACAAAACGGGATCTGGTGAACACATCAAAGCGTCAAGTCAGGAACGAAAATTAGGCACACTGAGTTGGCAACAATCAACATGCTTTGGGAATTCTTGTGAAATGCAAAGGCTTGGTATATGTCAATTCATGAACGATGCAACAAATGAAGGGTTAGGGCAAACAGATCAAAGGTTTCCTGTGATTAGCTTGATAAAAGGGTGTTAAACAAGTGACGAGCAAGACCTTCCAAGCAGAAGTCAAAGTTATCATGGCAAATGGGGGAGCTGTAGACCTCAAGGACCGGACCAGGGGTTTAAGTCAAGAAAGAACAACATACATCTTGAGTGGGTGGCAATTGACGTGCTTTGGGATTCGTGTGAAATACAAGGGTCTGGTACATATCAGTTCATGAACAATGAAACAAGATGGAGGGTGTTTGGTGAACGGATCAGGGATATTTTCTATGTCAAGGGTAACAAAGAAAGTGGTAGGTCAATAAACAAGCAAGGTCTTCGGGTGGGAATCAGTTATCATGGCAAATGAAGGGACAATAGATCTCGAGGCCAAGGCCATTGATTCAAATCAGGAAAGAACAACATGCGCGCTGAGTTGGTAACAATCAATATGCTTGGGAGTCCATGTGAAACACAAAGGATTGGTAAATGTCGATACGAGCGGTGCAACAGATAAAGGGTATTGGGCCTGAACGAGAACAGGTGTTTTCCGGGTCAAGGCTTACAAAGGAAGTGGTTAGTCAAGGAATGAGCAAGATCGTCGAATGGAAATCAAAATGAAGGAGCAACAGACCTCAAGGCCGAAGCCAGTGGTTAAGTCAAGAAAGAATAGCGTATACACAGATTGAGGGTAATGGATGTGCTTTGGGATTCATGCGAGACACAAAGGTTAGGTAGATGCCAGTTCATGAGCAATGCAACAGATAGAGGGTGTTGGGTCTGAATGGAGAAGAGGTATTTTCAATGGTAAAGATGACAGAGGAAAGTGGTTAGTCACCAAACAAGCAAGGTCTTCAAATGGAATCTGCGATCATGGGAAGAAAAGGAGCAATCACCCCCAAAGTTCAAGGCCACAAACCAACCACCACATTTTTAAACTGACAAGATTTTTCTTTGATTGAAACAGGGGCAAAAAGTTTTCGTTGGAACCCTCCTTAGGGAAAAAGCAAGGACCAAAACAGGTATGACCGGAAACTCTCAGGACCCTCCTGGAAAATGGGACTTAGTTTAAATTTCAAAACAATCATGAGTAGCATAATTTAGCATAAATAAGAGTATAAGTTGGTTTCAAAAGTTTGATACGTTTAAGATAGGATTTAATTTAGGAGTTTTCAGGACCCTCCTGGATAATGGGACATAGCTTTAAAGTTTGTTTAGATAACAAGATATAGTGGGAGTCGTACCTTCAGTAGATATAACTTAGGTTAAGACTATATTTTAACTAGAAGTTGTCAGGACCCACCTGGATAATGGGGAGTAGTTTAAGACCTTTTGGACAACAAATGTAGTGGGGGTAATACCTCTAGGGGATATAACTTAGGTTCATAATTATTAGAAATTGTCAGGACATCCCTGGATAATAGGACTTAGCTTTCAAATTCTTAGAATAGTTGGTAGAATAATTCAGTTTAACACTTACTCGTGTACCCAGCTACCAAGCTGGGGCAGAAAGTTTTCTTTGTTTTTTTATTATTTTGTTGCAGTCAGGAGCCCACCTGGAGAACAAGGGAATACTTTTCAAGCTTCAGCAATCAGGAGCCCACCTGGAGAACAAGGGAATACTTTTCAAGTTTCAGCAGTCAGGAGCCCACCTGGAGAACAAGGGAAGTGCAATTCAATTTTNAGAAAAGAAAAGAAAAGAAAAGAAAAGAAAAGAAATGAAAGGAAAGAAAGAAAAGTGAAAGAAAGGAAAGATCGCAACAACGAACGTAGTTTTATGACCTGAACTACGTTTGACTTGATCCCGAAAGGGTACGTAGGCAGCCTCCCTCTGAGGTTCAGTCACACCGAAATAAAGTCCAAAGTCCCCAAGGAGAAACTGGGGCAGAAGTTGTGGTTGTTGTGGGAAATCTGATTCCGTAAATTGTAATTTTGAACCCATGTTGAATTGTTTTGAGCCTTTGATACCCTTTCTTTCTAACCCTATCCAAAAGCCCACATTGCGGTCCAAAGGAAGACCTTCTGATCAATCATCGAGAGATGCCAAGTCAAGCGAGCAGAGGTGAATCATATCAGGGGCAACACTCCGGTCCAAACGAAGGAAATTGAAAAATGAGAGAGCCCTATCAATGAAAACCCTCACGGGTACCGCAAGGCGATGAAAGCTGAGAGAAATAAAAATGAGAGAGTCTTATTGGTGAAAACGCTCACGGGCACCTTGAGGCGATTGTAAGTTGAGAGAAAGAACAGAATGAGAGAGGCTTTATGGTGAAAACCCTTCGGGCACTACAAGTCGAATAAGGATTGTGAATCAGATTGGATAAGCGGAGCATTGAAGCCCAGTTTCACGGCAAAAAGGCACGACAAGAGTTGAACATCAGATTTGCTAAACAGAATAGGGTGCAGGTGCATGTCAAGGTCATCAGAGTCGATGTCCACATCCGATAGGTTTCTACTTTATAGTTTTCTTGTTAGGAATCATCTCTTCCCATTGTCCTCTACTCTGTTCTTTGTTTTGTTTACTTCCTCTTCTTGAGTATGTCTGGTCAGAACAAGTAAGAAATGACTTCAAAATTTGCCACCAGCTTTCCAATTGCACAAAACGGGGTCTGGCTAACATATCAAAATGTCATAAGTCAGGAAAAACAACAAGCGCATTGAGCTAATAACAGTCGACATGCCTTGGGATTCGTGTAAAATACAAGGATTTGGTACATATCAATTCATGAACAATGAAACAAGATGGAGGGTTCTTGGTGAACAGATCAAAGATATTTTCTGTGAAAAGATTGGTGAACCAGTGACAAGCGAGGTATTCCAAGCAGAGATCAAAGTTATTGTTGGAGTATGGCAAGTGAAGAAGCAATAGATCTCGAGGCCAAGGCCATTGATTCAAATCAGGAACGAACAACATGCGCGCTGAGTTGGTAACAATTAATATGCTTGGGAGTCCAGGTGAAACACAAAAGTTCGGTAAATGTCAGTACAAGCGATGCAACAGATAAAGGGTAGTGGGCCTGAACGAGAAGAGGTGTTTTCCGGGTCAAGGCTTACAAAGGAAGTGGTTAGTCAAGGAATGAGTAAGGTCGTCGAATGGAAACCAAAATGAAGGAGCAACAGAACTCAAGGCCGAAGCTAGTGGTTAAGTCAAGAAAGAACAGCGTATACACAGAGTGGGGGTAGTGAACGTGCTTTGGGATTCATGTGAGACACAAAGGTTGGGTAGATGCCAGTTCATGAGCGATGCAACGTATAGAGGGTGTTGGGTCTGAAGGGAGAAGAGGTATTTCCAATGGTAAAGATGACAGAGGAAAGTGGTTAGTCACCAAACAAGCAAGGTCTTCAAATGGAATCAGCGATCATGGGAAGAAAAGGCGCAATCACCCTCAAAGTTCAAGGCGACAAACCAACCAACACATTTTTAAACTGACAAGATTTTTCTTTGATTGAAACAGGGGCAGAAAGTTTTCGTTGGTTTCGGAGAAACCCTCCTTAGGGAAAAAGCAAGGACCAAAACAGGTATGACTGGAAACTCTCAGGACCCTCCTGGAAAATGAGACTTAGTTTAAATTTCAAAACAATCATGAGTAGCATAATTTAGCATAAATAGGAGTATAATTTGGTTTCAAAGTTTGCACGTTTAAGATAGGATTCAATTAGGAGTTTTCAGGACCCTCCTGGATAATGGGACATAGCTTTAAAGTTTGTTTAGATAACAAGATATAGTGGGAGTCGTACCTTCAGTAGATATAACTTAGGTTAAAACTATCTTTTAACTAGAAGTTGTCAGGACCCACCTGGATAATGGGGAGTAGTTTAAGACCTTTTAGACAACAAATGTAGTGGGGGTAATACCTCTAGGGGATATAACCTAGGTTCATAATTATTAGAAATTGTCAGGACACCCCTGGATAATAGGACTTAGCTTTCAAATTCTTATAATAGTTGGTAGAATAATTCAGTTTAACACTTACCCGTGTACCCAGCTACCAAGCTGGGGCAGAAAGTTTTCTTTGTTTTTTTTATTTTGTTGCAGTCAGGAGCCCACCTGGAGAACAAGGGAATACTTTTCAAGTTCAGCAGTCAGGAGCCCACCTGGAGAACAAGGGAAGTGCAATTCAATTTTAGCTTTTAATTTTTAATATTTGATAACATGCTGTACCCAGTTACCAAACCGGGGCAGAAATTTTCTTTGTTTTTTATTTTGTTGCAGTCAGGAGCCCACCTGGAGAACAAGGGAATACTTTTCAAGATCAGCAATCAGGAGCTCACCTGGAGAACAAGGGAATACTTTTCAAGTCCAGCAATCAGGAGCCCACCTGGAGAACAAGGGAATATTTTTTCAGCAATCAGGGGCCCACCTGGAGAACAAAGGGAAAACATTTCAAGTCCAGCAATCAGGATCCCACCTGGAAAACAAGAGAATATTTTTCAAGTTCAGCAGTCAGGCGCCCACCTGGAAAACAAGGGAAGTACAATTCAATTTTAGCTTTTAATTTTCAATATTGGATAACATGATGTGCCCAGTCACCAAACTGGGGCAATTTTTTTTCTTTGTTTTGTTTATTTTGTTGAAAGCAGGAACCCACCTGGAGAACAAGGGAATACTTTCCAAGCGTTGCAGTCAGGAGCCCACCTAGGGAGTACTTTTCAAGCGTCAGCAATCAGGAGCCCGCCTGAAGAATAGAGGCACATATTTCAAACTTCAGCAGTCAAGCATCACTCAGAGGAATGGCAGAATATCTCCGATCACAATGCAAGGCAACAACGCAAGAGTTCCATTGGAAGAATACAAGTTCAAGGCAACACAAGAGCAAGTTTGAAGACATAGATAGGACTTTTGTAATCCATAGATCATAGCGTAGTATAGCTTCTTTTTATTTTGACACGGTGTAATAAGGAGGTCAGCAAGCAGTAGCAGTAGCAACAGCAGTGAAACCACAGCTCCTGGTAGTCCCAGTTATCAAACCTTCCCGAACTACACTGACCTGATTCCTATTTAGCCCAGGATATGTAGGCAACCTCTGAAGCAGGGTGCGGTCAAAACTTTCCAAAATGCTTCACAACGGAATATTTGAACGGGCAAAAAATTGCTCGTATTTGCTCACTTATCTTTGCCCGAAAACTTTTCATGTTTCCGAGCAAAGAGGGGCAGCTGTGAGCACGTGATTTTTGCCCTATATATGAATTATTCCCAAAATTCAAACAAAATGATTTTTCTTTATTTTTACAATTTTTGTGAATTTTTGTGTTATTTTATGTTAATTGTTTGCATTTTGTTTGTGCATTTTAATTAGTAAATACAAAATACTTGGCATTTGCATTTAGAATTTAATTTCACATTTTAGGATTAATTAGTAGTTGAGTTACTTTTAGGAAAAGGAAAATAACAAAAATGGTCCTTTTGCATTTTTAGTTTTAATGTGTTTTAGTTTGCATTTTAGTTTTAATGTGTTTTAGTTCGCATTTTAATTTAGCATTTAATAAAATCAAAAATATAAAAAATGAAAATCAGAAAATGAGCTAAATAGAACAAATAAAAAAAAGGGGAAAACAAAAGAAAGAAAGAAGGCATTAAAAGAGGGTTGATTAATATAGGATCCAAATTGGGCCATTCCAGTCACATTAACCAGCCCAAAAAACCCCTTTCCCACGCCCAATAGCAACCCAGTCCAGCCCAGGCCCATCTCCCCAAACCCGGTCCGCCTCAATAAAAATCAAAACGACGTCGTTTCGCGTCACTAGATCCAGGCCATCCATCACCCAATCCAACGGCCCATAATGTTCTCAATTTTTAATAATATGTCCGAGAATTCAATACCCTAAAAAAACACATGTTGTCTTCCTCGCATTTCTCTGTAACTCCGCC